>NW_027639729.1:0-62000 GCF_949606895.1 Notothenia rossii
TAGAAACTCTGAATTCACTAAATGTACAACTTTTTCTCCATCAAAATGAACAAATGAGACATGAAATAACATCTACAGATCAAGACGAAGCGAATGGAAGCGGTCCCAGTCTCGTAGCTGTGAACAGCTGTGATCGCAGGAAAATGCTGTTACAAAGATTTCTCAGTATATCTCCGGGACATTTCCCTGGCTTTCCCACCGTCACAATGGACAAACGAGACATGAAATAACATCAACAGATCAAGACGAAGCGAATGGAAGTACCCCCGGAGTCATAGCATGTGTAAATCGAGACGAAACATCTCTCTTTCCCCCGCCTGCTTGCGAAGGGGAGGGGCAGTTTACACACACACACGCAGCTGCTGCATGCAGCAACGCACACACAGGGAGGAGATGGCAGAGAGAATGCACTCCCCTGAAAACTCCCCTTGAATTCCTCCAGACTCAGAAAATGTAAAAGTTCACTTTTTGGAGATCCATAGAAAAAGGGTGAAAATGGAAAAAAGTATTCGAAAATAGTGCCTCATAAGGCGGGTAGAGTCCCTTGAAAACTCCCCTTGAATTCCTCCAGACTCAGAAAAAGTCAAAGTTGACTTTTTGGAGATCCATAGAAAAAGGGTGAAAATGAAAAAAAGTATGCCACAGCATGGATTCGAACACGCGACCAACCACATCCAGGGGCGAGCGTTAACGCAGTGAGCCACTGGACATGAGTATTCAAACATGCCTACTTTTGCATCTTAGACACTCTGAATTCACTAAATGTACAACTTTTTCTCCATCAAAATGAACAAATAAGACATGAAATAACATCTACAGATCAAGACGAAGCGAATGGAAGCGGTCCAAGTCTCGTAGCTGTGAACAGCTTTGATCGCAGGAAAATGCTGTTACAAAGATTTCTCAGTATATCTCCGGGACATTTCCCTGGCTTTGCCACCGTCACAATGGACAAACGAGACATGAAATAACATCAACAGATCAAGACGAAGCGAATGGAAGTACCCCCGGAGTCATAGCATGTGTAAATCGAGACGAAACATCTCTCTCTCCCCCGCCTGCTTGCGAAGGGGAGGGGCAGTTTACACACACACACGCAGCTGCTGCATGCAGCAACGCACACACAGGGAGGAGATGGCAGAGAGAATGCACTCCCCTGAAAACTCCCCTTGAATTCCTCCAGACTCAGAAAATGTAAAAGTTCACTTTTTGGAGATCCATAGAAAAAGGGTGAAAATGGAAAAAAGTATTCGAAAATAGTGCCTCATAAGGCGGGTAGAGTCCCTTGAAAACTCCCCTTGAATTCCTCCAGACTCAGAAAAAGTCAAAGTTGACTTTTTGGAGATCCATAGAAAAAGGGTGAAAATGAAAAAAAGTATGCCACAGTATGGATTCGAACACGCGACCAACCGCATCCAGGGGCGAGCATTAACGCAGTGAGCCACTGGACCTGAGTACTCAAACATGCCTACTTTTGCATCTTAGAAACTCTGAATTCACTAAATGTACAACTTTTTCTCCATCAAAATGAACAAATGAGACATGAAATAACATCTACAGATCAAGACGAAGCGAATGGAAGCGGTCCCAGTCTCGTAGCTGTGAACAGCTGTGATCGCAGGAAAATGCTGTTACAAAGATTTCTCAGTATATCTCCGGGACATTTCCCTGGCTTTCCCACCGTCACAATGGACAAACGAGACATTAAATAACATCAACAGATCAAGACGAAGCGAATGGAGGTACCCCCGGAGTCATAGCATGTGTAAATCGAGACGAAACATCTCTCTCTCCCCCGCCTGCTTGCGAGAGGGAGGGGCAGTTTACACACACACGCAGCTGCTGCATGCAGCAACACACACACAGGGAGGAGATGGCAGAGAGAACGCACTCCCCTGAAAACTCCCCTTGAATTCCTCCAGACTCAGAAAATGTAAAAGTTCACTTTTTGGAGATCCATAGAAAAAGGGTGAAAATGGAAAAAAGTATTCGAAAATAGTGCCTCATAAGGCGGGTAGAGTCCCTTGAAAACTCCCCTTGAATTCCTCCAGACTCAGAAAAAGTCAAAGTTGACTTTTTGGAGATCCATAGAAAAAGGGTGAAAATGAAAAAAAGTATGCCACAGCATGGATTCGAACACGCGACCAACCGCATCCAGGGGCGAGCATTAACGCAGTGAGCCACTGGACCTGAGTACTCAAACATGCCTACTTTTGCATCTTAGAAACTCTGAATTCACTAAATGTACAACTTTTTCTCCATCAAAATGAACAAATGAGACATTAAATAACATCTACAGATCAAGACGAAGCGAATGGAAGCGGTCCCAGCCTCGTAGCTGTGAACAGCTGTGATCGCAGGAAAATGCTGTTACAAAGATTTCTCAGTATATCTCCGGGACATTTCCCTGGCTTTCCCACCGTCACAATGGACAAACGAGACATGAAATAACATCAACAGATCAAGACGAAGCGAATGGAGGTACCCCCGGAGTCATAGCATGTGTAAATCGAGACGAAACATCTCTCTCTCCCCCGCCTGCTTGCGAAGGGGAGGGGTAGTTTACACACACACGCAGCTGCTGCATGCAGCAACGCACACACAGGGAGGAGATGGCAGAGAGAACGCACTCCCCTGAAAACTCCCCTTGAATTCCTCCAGACTCAGAAAATGTAAAAGTTCACTTTTTGGAGATCCATAGAAAAAGGGTGAAAATGGAAAAAAGTATTCGAAAATAGTGCCTCATAAGGCGGGTAGAGTCCCTTGAAAACTCTCCTGGAATTCCTCCAGACTCAGAAAAAGTCAAAGTTGACTTTTTGGAGATCCATAGAAAAAGGGTGAAAATGAAAAAAAGTATGCCACAGCATGGATTCGAACACGCGACCAACCGCTTCCAGGGGCGAGCGTTAACGCAGTGAGCCACTGGACCTGAGTACTCAAACATGCCTACTTTTGCATCTTAGACACTCTGAATTCACTAAATGTACAACTTTTTCTCCATCAAAATGAACAAATGAGACATGAAATAACATCTACAGATCAAGACGAAGCGAATGGAAGCGGTCCCAGCCTCGTAGCTGTGAACAGCTGTGATCGCAGGAAAATGCTGTTACAAAGATTTCTCAGTATATCTCCGGGACATTTCCCTGGCTTTCCCACCGTCACAATGGACAAACGAGACAAGAAATAACATCAACAGATCAAGACGAAGCGAATGGAAGTACCCCCGGAGTCATAGCATGTGTAAATCGAGACGAAACATATCTCTCTCCCCCGCCTGCTTGCGTAGGGGATGGGCAGTTTACACACACATGCAGCTGCTGCATGCAGCAACGCACACACAGGGAGGAGATGGCAGAGAGAACGCACTCCCCTGAAAACTCCCCTTGAATTCCTCCAGACTCAGAAAATGTAAAAGTTCACTTTTTGGAGATCCATAGAAAAAGGGTGAAAATGGAAAAAAGTATTCGAAAATAGTGCCTCATAAGGCGGGTAGAGTCCCTTGAAAACTCTCCTTGAATTCCTCCAGACTCAGAAAAAGTCAAAGTTGACTTTTTGGAGATCCATAGAAAAAGGGTGAAAATGAAAAAAAGTATGCCACAGCATGGATTCGAACACGCGACCAACCACTTCCAGGGGCGAGCGTTAACGCAGTGAGCCACTGGACCTGAGTACTCAAACATGCCTACTTTTGCATCTTAGACACTCTGAATTCACTAAATGTACAACTTTTTCTCCATCAAAATGAACAAATGAGACATGAAATAACATCAACAGATCAAGATGAAGCGAATGGAGGTACCCCCGGAGTCATAGCATGTGTAAATCGAGACGAAACATCTCTCTCTCCCCCGCCTGCTTGCGAGGGGGAGGGGCAGTTTACACACACACGCAGCTGCTGCATGCAGCAACACACACACAGGGAGGAGATGGCAGAGAGAACGCACTCCCCTGAAAACTCCCCTTGAATTTCTCCAGACTCAGAAAATGTAAAAGATCACTTTTTGGAGATCCATAGAAAAAGGGTGAAAATGGAAAAAAGTATTCGAAAATAGTGCCTCATAAGGCGGGTAGAGTCCCTTGAAAACTCCCCTTGAATTCCTCCAGACTCAGAAAAAGTCAAAGTTGACTTTTTGGAGATCCATAGAAAAAGGGTGAAAATGAAAAAAAGTATGCCACAGCATGGATTCGAACACGCGACCAACCGCATCCAGGGGCGAGCATTAACGCATGAGCCACTGGACCTGAGTACTCAAACATGCCTACTTTTGCATCTTAGAAACTCTGAATTCACTAAATGTACAACCTTTTCTCCATCAAAATGAACAAATGAGACATTAAATAACATCTACAGATCAAGACGAAGCGAATGGAAGCGGTCCAAGCCTCGTAGCTGTGAACAGCTGTGATCGCAGGAAAATGCTGTTACAAAGATTTCTCAGTATATCTCCGGGACATTTCCCTGGCTTTCCCACCGTCACAATGGACAAACGAGACATGAAATAACATCAACAGATCAAGACGAAGCGAATGGAGGTACCCCCGGAGTCATAGCATGTGTAAATCGTGACGAAACATCTCTCTCTCCCCCGCCTGCTTGCGAGGGGGAGGGGCAGTTTACACACACACGCAGCTGCTGCATGCAGCAACACACACATAGGGAGGAGATGGCAGAGAGAACGCACTCCCCTGAAAACTCCCCTTGAATTCCTCCAGACTCAGAAAATGTAAAAGATCACTTTTTGGAGATCCATAGAAAAAGGGTGAAAATGGAAAAAATTATTCGAAAATAGTGCCTCATAAGGCGGGTAGAGTCCTTTGAAAACTCCCCTTGAATTCCTCCAGACTCAGAAAAAGTCAAAGTTGACTTTTTGGAGATCCATAGAAAAAGGGTGAAAATGAAAGAAAGAATGCCACAGCATGGATTCGAACACGCGACCAACCGCATCCAGGGGCGAGCGTTAACACAGTGAGCCACTGGACCTGAGTACTCAAACATGCCTACTTGTGCATCTTAGACACTCTGAATGTACTAAATGTACAACTTTTTCTCCATCAAAATGAACAAATGAGACATTAAATAACATCTACAGATCAAGACGAAGCGAATGGAAGCGGTCCCAGCCTTGTAGCTGCGAATAGCTGTGATCGCAGGAAAATGCTGTTACAAAGATTTCTCAGTATATCTCCGGGACATTTCCCTGGCTTTCCCACCGTCACAATGGACAAACGAGACATGAAATAGCATCAACAGATCAAGACGAAGCGAATGGAAGTACCCCCGGAGTCATAGCATGTGTAAATCGAGACGAAACATCTCTCTCTCCCCCGCCTGCTTGCGAGAGGGAGGGGCAGTTTACACACACACGCAGCTGCTGCATGCAGCAACACACACACAGGGAGGAGATGGCAGAGAGAACGCACTCCCCTGAAAACTCCCCTTGAATTCCTCCAGACTCAGAAAATGTAAAAGATCACTTTTTGGAGATCCATAGAAAAAGGGTGAAAATGTAAAAAAGTATTCGAAAATAGTGCCTCATAAGGCGGGTAGAGTCCTTTGAAAACTCCCCTTGAATTCCTCCAGACTCAGAAAAAGTCAAAGTTGACTTTTTGGAGATCCATAGAAAAAGGGTGAAAATGAAAAAAAGAATGCCACAGCATGGATTCGAACACGCGACCAACCGCATCCAGGGGCGAGCGTTAACACAGTGAGCCACTGGACCTGAGTACTCAAACATGCCTACTTGTGCATCTTAGACACTCTGAATGTACTAAATGTACAACTTTTTCTCCATCAAAATGAACAAATGAGACATTAAATAACATCTACAGATCAAGACGAAGCGAATGGAAGCGGTCCCAGCCTCGTAGCTGCGAATAGCTGTGATCGCAGGAAAATGCTGTTACAAAGATTTCTCAGTATATCTCCGGGACATTTCCCTGGCTTTCCCACCGTCACAATGGACAAACGAGACATGAAATAGCATCAACAGATCAAGACGAAGCGAATGGAAGTACCCCCGGAGTCATAGCATGTGTAAATCGAGACGAAACATCTCTCTCTCCCCCGCCTGCTTGCGAAGGGGAGGGGCAGTTTACACACACACACGCAGCTGCTGCATGCAGCAACGCACACACAGGGAGGAGATGGCAGAGAGAATGCACTCCCCTGAAAACTCCCCTTGAATTCCTCCAGACTCAGAAAATGTAAAAGTTCACTTTTTGGAGATCCATAGAAAAAGGGTGAAAATGGAAAAAAGTATTCGAAAATAGTGCCTCATAAGGCGGGTAGAGTCCCTTGAAAACTCCCCTTGAATTCCTCCAGACTCAGAAAAAGTCAAAGTTGACTTTTTGGAGATCCATAGAAAAAGGGTGAAAATGAAAAAAAGAATGCCACAGCATGGATTCGAACACGCGACCAACCGCATCCAGGGGCGAGCGTTAACACAGTGAGCCACTGGACCTGAGTACTCAAACATGCCTACTTGTGCATCTTAGACACTCTGAATGTACTAAATGTACAACTTTTTCTCCATCAAAATGAACAAATGAGACATGAAATAACATCTACAGATCAAGACGAAGCGAATGGAAGCGGTCCCAGCCTCGTAGCTGCGAATAGCTGTGATCGCAGGAAAATGCTGTTACAAAGATTTCTCAGTATATCTCCGGGACATTTCCCTGGCTTTGCCACAGTCACAATGGACAAACGAGACATGAAATAACATCAACAGATCAAGACGAAGCGAATGGAAGTACCCCCGGAGTCATAGCATGTGTAAATCGAGACGAAACATCTCTCTTTCCCCCGCCTGCTTGCGAAGGGGAGGGGCAGTTTACACACACACACACGCAGCTGCTGCATGCAGCAACGCACACAGAGGGAGGAGATGGCAGAGAGAATGCACTCCCCTGAAAACTCCCCTTGAATTCCTCCAGACTCAGAAAATGTAAAAGTTCACTTTTTGGAGATCCATAGAAAAAGGGTGAAAATGGAAAAAAGTATTCGAAAATAGTGCCTCATAAGGCGGGTAGAGTCCCTTGAAAACTCCCCTTGAATTCCTCCAGACTCAGAAAAAGTCAAAGTTGACTTTTTGGAGATCCATAGAAAAAGGGTGAAAATGAAAAAAAGTATGCCACAGCATGGATTCGAACACGCGACCAACCGCATCCAGGGGCGAGCGTTAACGCAGTGAGCCACTGGACATGAGTACTCAAACATGCCTACTTTTGCATCTTAGACACTCTGAATTCACTAAATGTACAACTTTTTATCCATCAAAATGAACAAATGAGACATGAAATAACATCTACAGATCAAGACGAAGCGAATGGAAGCGGTCCCAGCCTCGTAGCTGTGAACAGCTGTGATCGCAGGAAAATGCTGTTACAAAGATTTCTCAGTATATCTCCGGGACATTTCCCTGGCTTTGCCACCGTCACAATGGACAAACGAGACATGAAATAACATTAACAGATCAAGACGAAGCGAATGGAAGTACCCCCGGAGTCATAGCATGTGTAAATCGAGACGAAACATCTCTCTCTCCCCCGCCTGCTTGCGAAGGGGAGGGGCAGTTTACACACACACACACGCAGCTGCTGCATGCAGCAACGCACACAGAGGGAGGAGATGGCAGAGAGAATGCACTCCCCTGAAAACTCCCCTTGAATTCCTCCAGACTCAGAAAATGTAAAAGTTCACTTTTTGGAGATCCATAGAAAAAGGGTGAAAATGGAAAAAAGTATTCGAAAATAGTGCCTCATAAGGCGGGTAGAGTCCCTTGAAAACTCCCCTTGAATTCCTCCAGACTCAGAAAAAGTCAAAGTTGACTTTTTGGAGATCCATAGAAAAAGGGTGAAAATGAAAAAAAGTATGCCACAGCATGGATTCGAACACGCGACCAACCGCATCCAGGGGCGAGCGTTAACGCAGTGAGCCACTGGACCTGAGTACTCAAACATGCCTACTTTTGCATCTTAGAAACTCTGAATTCACTAAATGTACAACTTTTTCTCCATCAAAATGAACAAATGAGACATGAAATAACATCTACAGATCAAGACGAAGCGAATGGAAGCGGTCCCAGTCTCGTAGCTGTGAACAGCTGTGATCGCAGGAAAATGCTGTTACAAAGATTTCTCAGTATATCTCCGGGACATTTCCCTGGCTTTCCCACCGTCACAATGGACAAACGAGACATTAAATAACATCAACAGATCAAGACGAAGCGAATGGAGGTACCCCCGGAGTCATAGCATGTGTAAATCGAGACGAAACATCTCTCTCTCCCCCGCCTGCTTGCGAGAGGGAGGGGCAGTTTACACACACACGCAGCTGCTGCATGCAGCAACACACACACAGGGAGGAGATGGCAGAGAGAACGCACTCCCCTGAAAACTCCCCTTGAATTCCTCCAGACTCAGAAAATGTAAAAGTTCACTTTTTGGAGATCCATAGAAAAAGGGTGAAAATGGAAAAAAGTATTCGAAAATAGTGCCTCATAAGGCGGGTAGAGTCCCTTGAAAACTCCCCTTGAATTCCTCCAGACTCAGAAAAAGTCAAAGTTGACTTTTTGGAGATCCATAGAAAAAGGGTGAAAATGAAAAAAAGTATGCCACAGCATGGATTCGAACACGCGACCAACCGCATCCAGGGGCGAGCATTAACGCAGTGAGCCACTGGACCTGAGTACTCAAACATGCCTACTTTTGCATCTTAGAAACTCTGAATTCACTAAATGTACAACTTTTTCTCCATCAAAATGAACAAATGAGACATTAAATAACATCTACAGATCAAGACGAAGCGAATGGAAGCGGTCCCAGCCTCGTAGCTGTGAACAGCTGTGATCGCAGGAAAATGCTGTTACAAAGATTTCTCAGTATATCTCCGGGACATTTCCCTGGCTTTCCCACCGTCACAATGGACAAACGAGACATGAAATAACATCAACAGATCAAGACGAAGCGAATGGAGGTACCCCCGGAGTCATAGCATGTGTAAATCGAGACGAAACATCTCTCTCTCCCCCGCCTGCTTGCGAGAGGGAGGGGCAGTTTACACACACACGCAGCTGCTGCATGCAGCAACACACACACAGGGAGGAGATGGCAGAGAGAACGCACTCCCCTGAAAACTCCCCTTGAATTCCTCCAGACTCAGAAAATGTAAAAGATCACTTTTTGGAGATCCATAGAAAAAGGGTGAAAATGGAAAAAAGTATTCGAAAATAGTGCCTCATAAGGCGGGTAGAGTCCCTTGAAAACTCCCCTTGAATTCCTCCAGACTCAGAAAAAGTCAAAGTTGACTTTTTGGAGATCCATAGAAAAAGGGTGAAAATGAAAAAAAGTATGCCACAGCATGGATTCGAACACGCGACCAACCGCATCCAGGGGCGAGCGTTAACGCAGTGAGCCACTGGACATGAGTACTCAAACATGCCTACTTTTGCATCTTAGACACTCTGAATTCACTAAATGTACAACTTTTTATCCATCAAAATGAACAAATGAGACATGAAATAACATCTACAGATCAAGACGAAGCGAATGGAAGCAGTCCCAGCCTCGTAGCTGTGAACAGCTGTTATCGCAGGAAAATGCTGTTACAAAGATTTCTCAGTATATCTCCGGGACATTTCCCTGGCTTTGCCACCGTCACAATGGACAAACGAGACATGAAATAACATCAACAGATCAAGACGAAGCGAATGGAAGTACCCCCGGAGTCATAGCATGTGTAAATCGAGACGAAACATCTCTCTCTCCCCCGCCTGCTTGCGAAGGGGAGGGGCAGTTTACACACACACACACGCAGCTGCTGCATGCAGCAACGCACACAGAGGGAGGAGATGGCAGAGAGAATGCACTCCCCTGAAAACTCCCCTTGAATTCCTCCAGACTCAGAAAATGTAAAAGTTCACTTTTTGGAGATCCATAGAAAAAGGGTGAAAATGGAAAAAAGTATTCGAAAATAGTGCCTCATAAGGCGGGTAGAGTCCCTTGAAAACTCCCCTTGAATTCCTCCAGACTCAGAAAAAGTCAAAGTTGACTTTTTGGAGATCCATAGAAAAAGGGTGAAAATGAAAAAAAGAATGCCACAGCATGGATTCGAACACGCGACCAACCGCATCCAGGGGCGAGCGTTAACACAGTGAGCCACTGGACCTGAGTACTCAAACATGCCTACTTGTGCATCTTAGACACTCTGAATGTACTAAATGTACAACTTTTTCTCCATCAAAATGAACAAATGAGACATGAAATAACATCTACAGATCAAGACGAAGCGAATGGAAGCGGTCCCAGCCTCGTAGCTGCGAATAGCTGTGATCGCAGGAAAATGCTGTTACAAAGATTTCTCAGTATATCTCCGGGACATTTCCCTGGCTTTGCCACCGTCACAATGGACAAACGAGACATGAAATAACATCAACAGATCAAGACGAAGCGAATGGAAGTACCCCCGGAGTCATAGCATGTGTAAATCGAGACGAAACATCTCTCTTTCCCCCGCCTGCTTGCGAAGGGGAGGGGCAGTTTACACACACACACGCAGCTGCTGCATGCAGCAACGCACACACAGGGAGGAGATGGCAGAGAGAATGCACTCCCCTGAAAACTCCCCTTGAATTCCTCCAGACTCAGAAAATGTAAAAGTTCACTTTTTGGAGATCCATAGAAAAAGGGTGAAAATGGAAAAAAGTATTCGAAAATAGTGCCTCATAAGGCGGGTAGAGTCCCTTGAAAATTCCCCTTGAATTCCTCCAGACTCAGAAAAAGTCAAAGTTGACTTTTTGGAGATCCATAGAAAAAGGGTGAAAATGAAAAAAAGTATGCCACAGCATGGATTCGAACACGCGACCAACCGCATCCAGGGGCGAGCGTTAACGCAGTGAGCCACTGGACATGAGTATTCAAACATGCCTACTTTTGCATCTTAGACACTCTGAATTCACTAAATGTACAACTTTTTCTCCATCAAAATGAACAAATAAGACATGAAATAACATCTACAGATCAAGACGAAGCGAATGGAAGCGGTCCAAGTCTCGTAGCTGTGAACAGCTGTGATCGCAGGAAAATGCTGTTACAAAGATTTCTCAGTATATCTCCGGGACATTTCCCTGGCTTTCCCACCGTCACAATGGACAAACGAGACATGAAATAACATCAACAGATCAAGACGAAGCGAATGGAAGTACCCCCGGAGTCATAGCATGTGTAAATCGAGACGAAACATCTCTCTCTCCCCCGCCTGCTTGCGAAGGGGAGGGGCAGTTTACACACACACACACGCAGCTGCTGCATGCAGCAACGCACACAGAGGGGGGAGATGGCAGAGAGAATGCACTCCCCTGAAAACTCCCCTTGAATTCCTCCAGACTCAGAAAATGTAAAAGTTCACTTTTTGGAGATCCATAGAAAAAGGGTGAAAATGGAAAAAAGTATTCGAAAATAGTGCCTCATAAGGCGGGTAGAGTCCCTTGAAAACTCCCCTTGAATTCCTCCAGACTCAGAAAAAGTCAAAGTTGACTTTTTGGAGATCCATAGAAAAAGGGTGAAAATGAAAAAAAGTATGCCACAGCATGGATTCGAACACGCGACCAACCGCATCCAGGGGCGAGCGTTAACGCAGTGAGCCACTGGACATGAGTACTCAAACATGCCTACTTTTGCATCTTAGACACTCTGAATTCACTAAATGTACAACTTTTTATCCATCAAAATGAACAAATGAGACATGAAATAACATCTACAGATCAAGACGAAGCGAATGGAAGCGGTCCCAGCCTCGTAGCTGTGAACAGCTGTGATCGCAGGAAAATGCTGTTACAAAGATTTCTCAGTATATCTCCGGGACATTTCCCTGGCTTTGCCACCGTCACAATGGACAAACGAGACATGAAATAACATCAACAGATCAAGACGAAGCGAATGGAAGTACCCCCGGAGTCATAGCATGTGTAAATCGAGACGAAACATATCTCTCTCCCCCGCCTGCTTGCGAAGGGGAGGGGCAGTTTACACACACACACACGCAGCTGCTGCATGCAGCAACGCACACAGAGGGAGGAGATGGCAGAGAGAATGCACTCCCCTGAAAACTCCCCTTGAATTCCTCCAGACTCAGAAAAAGTCAAAGTTGACTTTTTGGAGATCCATAGAAAAAGGGTGAAAATGAAAAAAAGTATGCCACAGCATGGATTCGAACACGCGACCAACCGCATCCAGGGGCAAGCGTTAACGCAGTGAGCTACTCAAACATGCCTACTTTTGCATCTTAGACACTCTGAATTCACTAAATGTACAACTTTTTATCCATCAAAATGAACAAATGAGACATGAAATAACATCTACAGATCAAGACGAAGCGAATGGAAGCGGTCCCAGCCTCGTAGCTGTGAACAGCTGTGATCGCAGGAAAATGCTGTTACAAAGATTTCTCAGTATATCTCCGGGACATTTCCCTGGCTTTGCCACCGTCACAATGGACAAACGAGACATGAAATAACATCAACAGATCAAGACGAAGCGAATGGAAGTACCCCCGGAGTCATAGCATGTGTAAATCGAGACGAAACATCTCTCTCTCCCCCGCCTGCTTGCGAAGGGGAGGGGCAGTTTACACACACACACACGCAGCTGCTGCATGCAGCAACGCACACAGAGGGAGGAGATGGCAGAGAGAATGCACTCCCCTGAAAACTCCCCTTGAATTCCTCCAGACTCAGAAAATGTAAAAGTTCACTTTTTGGAGATCCATAGAAAAAGGGTGAAAATGGAAAAAAGTATTCGAAAATAGTGCCTCATAAGGCGGATAGAGTCCCTTGAAAACTCCCCTTGAATTCCTCCAGACTCAGAAAAAGTCAAAGTTGACTTTTTGGAGATCCATAGAAAAAGGGTGAAAATGAAAAAAAGAATGCCACAGCATGGATTCGAACACGCGACCAACCGCATCCAGGGGCGAGCATTAACACAGTGAGCCACTGGACCTGAGTACTCAAACATGCCTACTTGTGCATCTTAGACACTCTGAATGTACTAAATGTACAACTTTTTCTCCATCAAAATGAACAAATGAGACATGAAATAACATCTACAGATCAAGACGAAGCGAATGGAAGCGGTCCCAGCCTCGTAGCTGCGAATAGCTGTGATCGCAGGAAAATGCTGTTACAAAGATTTCTCAGTATATCTCCGGGACATTTCCCTGGCTTTGCCACCGTCACAATGGACAAACGAGACATGAAATAACATCAACAGATCAAGACGAAGCGAATGGAAGTACCCCCGGAGTCATAGCATGTGTAAATCGAGACGAAACATCTCTCTTTCCCCCGCCTGCTTGCGAAGGGGAGGGGCAGTTTACACACACACACGCAGCTGCTGCATGCAGCAACGCACACACAGGGAGGAGATGGCAGAGAGAATGCACTCCCCTGAAAACTCCCCTTGAATTCCTCCAGACTCAGAAAATGTAAAAGATCTCTTTTTGGAGATCCATAGAAAAAGGGTGAAAATGAAAAAAAGAATGCCACAGCATGGATTCGAACACGCGACCAACCGCATCCAGGGGCGAGTGTTAACGCAGTGAGCCACTGGACCTGAGTACTCAAATAAGCCTACTTGTGCATCTTAGACACTCTGAATTCACTAAATGTACAACTTTTTCTCCATCAAAATGAACAAATGAGACATGAAATAACATCTACAGATCAAGACGAAGCGAATGGAAGCGATCCCAGCCTCGTAGCTGTGAACAGCTGTGATCACAGGAAAATGCTGTTACAAAGATTTATCAGTATATCTCCGGGACATTTCCCTGGCTTTCCCACCGTCACAATGGACAAACAAGACATGAAATAACATCAACAGATCAAGACGAAGCGAATGGAGGTACCCCCGGAGTCATAGCATGTGTAAATTGAGACGAAACATCTCTCTCTCCCCCGCCTGCTTGCGAAGGGGAAGGGCAGTTTACACACACACGCAGCTGCTGCATGCAGCAACGCACACACAGGGAGGAGATGGCAGAGAGAACGCACTCCCCTGAAAACTCCCCTTGAATTCCTCCAGACTCAGAAAATGTAAAAGTTCACTTTTTGGAGATCCATAGAAAAAGGGTGAAAATGGAAAAAAGTATTCGAAAATAGTGCCTCATAAGGCGGGTAGAGTCCCTTGAAAACTCCCCTTGAATTCCTCCAGACTCAGAAAAAGTCAAAGTTGACTTTTTGGAGATCCATAGAAAAAGGGTGAAAATGAAAAAAAGTATGCCACAGCATGGATTCGAACACGCGACCAACCGCATCCAGGGGCGAGCATTAACGCAGTGAGCCACTGGACCTGAGTACTCAAACATGCCTACTTTTGCATCTTAGAAACTCTGAATTCACTAAATGTACAATTTTTTCTCCATCAAAATGAACAAATGAGACATTAAATAACATCTACAGATCAAGACGAAGCGAATGGAAGCGGTCCCAGCCTCGTAGCTGTGAACAGCTGTGATCGCAGGAAAATGCTGTTACAAAGATTTCTCAGTATATCTCCGGGACATTTCCCTGGCTTTCCCACCGTCACAATGGACAAACGAGACATGAAATAACATCAACAGATCAAGACGAAGCGAATGGAGGTACCCCCGGAGTCATAGCATGTGTAAATCGAGACGAAACATCTCTCTCTCCCCCGCCTGCTTGCGAAGGGGAGGGGCAGTTTACACACACACGCAGCTGCTGCATGCAGCAACGCACACACAGGGAGGAGATGGCAGAGAGAACGCACTCCCCTGAAAACTCCCCTTGAATTCCTCCAGACTCAGAAAATGTAAAAGATCACTTTTTGGATATCCATAGAAAAAGGGTGAAAATGAAAAAAAGAATGCCACAGCATGGATTCGAACACGCGACCAACCGCATCCAGGGGCGAGTGTTAACGCAGTGAGCCACTGGACCTGAGTATGCAAATATGCCTACTTGTGCATCTTAGACACTCTGAATTCACTAAATGTACAACTTTTTCTCCATCAAAATGAACAAATGAGACATGAAATAACATCTACAGATCAAGACGAAGCGAATGGAAGCGATCCCAGCCTCGTAGCTGTGAACAGCTGTGATCACAGGAAAATGCTGTTACAAAGATTTATCAGTATATCTCCGGGACATTTCCCTGGCTTTCCCACCGTCACAATGGACAAACAAGACATGAAATAACATCAACAGATCAAGACGAAGCGAATGGAGGTACCCCCGGAGTCATAGCATGTGTAAATTGAGACGAAACATCTCTCTCTCCCCCGCCTGCTTGCGAAGGGGAAGGGCAGTTTACACACACACGCAGCTGCTGCATGCAGCAACGCACACACAGGGAGGAGATGGCAGAGAGAACGCACTCCCCTGAAAACTCCCCTTGAATTCCTCCAGACTCAGAAAATGTAAAAGTTCACTTTTTGGAGATCCATAGAAAAAGGGTGAAAATGGAAAAAAGTATTCGAAAATAGTGCCTCATAAGGCGGGTAGAGTCCCTTGAAAACTCCCCTTGAATTCCTCCAGACTCAGAAAAAGTCAAAGTTGACTTTTTGGAGATCCATAGAAAAAGGGTGAAAATGAAAAAAAGTATGCCACAGCATGGATTCGAACACGCGACCAACCGCATCCAGGGGCGAGCATTAACGCAGTGAGCCACTGGACCTGAGTACTCAAACATGCCTACTTTTGCATCTTAGAAACTCTGAATTCACTAAATGTACAATTTTTTCTCCATCAAAATGAACAAATGAGACATTAAATAACATCTACAGATCAAGACGAAGCGAATGGAAGCGGTCCCAGCCTCGTAGCTGTGAACAGCTGTGATCGCAGGAAAATGCTGTTACAAAGATTTCTCAGTATATCTCCGGGACATTTCCCTGGCTTTCCCACCGTCACAATGGACAAACGAGACATGAAATAACATCAACAGATCAAGACGAAGCGAATGGAGGTACCCCCGGAGTCATAGCATGTGTAAATCGAGACGAAACATCTCTCTCTCCCCCGCCTGCTTGCGAAGGGGAGGGGCAGTTTACACACACACGCAGCTGCTGCATGCAGCAACGCACACACAGGGAGGAGATGGCAGAGAGAACGCACTCCCCTGAAAACTCCCCTTGAATTCCTCCAGACTCAGAAAATGTAAAAGATCACTTTTTGGATATCCATAGAAAAAGGGTGAAAATGAAAAAAAGAATGCCACAGCATGGATTCGAACACGCGACCAACCGCATCCAGGGGCGAGTGTTAACGCAGTGAGCCACTGGACCTGAGTATGCAAATATGCCTACTTGTGCATCTTAGACACTCTGAATTCACTAAATGTACAACTTTTTCTCCATCAAAATGAACAAATGAGACATGAAATAACATCTACAGATCAAGACGAAGCGAATGGAAGCGGTCCCAGCCTCGTAGCTGTGAACAGCTGTGATCGCAGGAAAATGCTGTTACAAAGATTTCTCAGTATATCTCCGGGACATTTCCCTGGCTTTCCCACCGACACAATGGACAAACGAGACATGAAATAACATCAACAGATCAAGACGAAGCGAATGGAGGTACCCCCGGAGTCATAGCATGTGTAAATCGAGACGAAACATCTCTCTCTCCCCCGCCTGCTTGCGAGAGGGAGGGGCAGTTTACACACACACGCAGCTGCTGCATGCAGCAACACACACACAGGGAGGAGATGGCAGAGAGAACGCACTCCCCTGAAAACTCCCCTTGAATTCCTCCAGACTCAGAAAATGTAAAAGATCACTTTTTGGAGATCCATAGAAAAAGGGTGAAAATGGAAAAAAGTATTCGAAAATAGTGCCTCATAAGGCGGGTAGAGTCCCTTGAAAACTCCCCTTGAATTCCTCCAGACTCAGAAAAAGTCAAAGTTGACTTTTTGGAGATCCATAGAAAAAGGGTGAAAATGAAAAAAAGTATGCCACAGCATGGATTCGAACACGCGACCAACCGCATCCAGGGGCGAGCGTTAACGCAGTGAGCCACTGGACATGAGTACGCAAACATGCCTACTTTTGCATCTTAGAAACTCTGAATTCACTAAATGTACAACTTTTTCTCCATCAAAATGAACAAATGAGACATGAAATAACATCTACAGATCAAGACGAAGCGAATGGAAGCGGTCCCAGCCTCGTAGCTGTGAACAGCTGTGATCGCAGGAAAATGCTGTTACAAAGATTTCTCAGTATATCTCCGGGACATTTCCCTGGCTTTCCCACCGACACAATGGACAAACGAGACATGAAATAACATCAACAGATCAAGACGAAGCGAATCGAGGTACCCCCGGAGTCATAACATGTGTAAATCGAGACGAAACATCTCTCTCTCCCCCGCCTGCTTGCGAGGGGGAGGGGCAGTTTACACACACACGCAGCTGCTGCATGCAGCAAAACACACACAGGGAGGAGATGGCAGAGAGAACGCACTCCCCTGAAAACTCCCCTTGAATTCCTCCAGACTCAGAAAATGTAAAAGATCACTTTTTGGAGATCCATAGAAAAAGGGTGAAAATGGAAAAAAGTATTCGAAAATAGTGCCTCATAAGGCGGGTAGAGTCCCTTGAAAACTCCCCTTGAATTCCTCCAGACTCAGAAAAAGTCAAAGTTGACTTTTTGGAGATCCATAGAAAAAGGGTGAAAATGAAAAAAAGTATGCCACAGCATGGATTCGAACACGCGACCAACCGCATCCAGGGGCGAGCGTTAACGCAGTGAGCCACTGGACATGAGTACTCAAACATGCCTACTTTTGCATCTTAGACACTCTGAATTCACTAAATGTACAACTTTTTCTCCATCAAAATGAACAAATGAGACATTAAATAACATCTACAGATCAAGACGAAGCGAATGGAAGCGATCCCAGCCTCGTAGCTGTGAACAGCTGTGATCGCAGGAAAATGCTGTTACAAAGATTTCTCAGTATATCTCCGGGACATTTCCCTGGCTTTCCCACCGTCACAATGGACAAACGAGACATGAAATAACATCAACAGATCAAGACGAAGCGAATGGAGGTACCCCCGGAGTCATAGCATGTGTAAATCGAGACGAAACATCTCTCTCTCCCCCGCCTGCTTGCGAAGGGGAGGGGCAGTTTACACACACACGCAGCTGCTGCATGCAGCAACGCACACACAGGGAGGAGATGGCAGAGAGAACGCACTCCCCTGAAAACTCCCCTTGAATTCCTCCAGACTCAGAAAATGTAAAAGATCACTTTTTGGATATCCATAGAAAAAGGGTGAAAATGAAAAAAAGAATGCCACAGCATGGATTCGAACACGCGACCAACCGCATCCAGGGGCGAGTGTTAACGCAGTGAGCCACTGGACCTGAGTATGCAAATATGCCTACTTGTGCATCTTAGACACTCTGAATTCACTAAATGTACAACTTTTTCTCCATCAAAATGAACAAATGAGACATGAAATAACATCTACAGATCAAGACGAAGCGAATGGAAGCGGTCCCAGCCTCGTAGCTGTGAACAGCTGTGATCGCAGGAAAATGCTGTTACAAAGATTTCTCAGTATATCTCCGGGACATTTCCCTGGCTTTCCCACCGACACAATGGACAAACGAGACATGAAATAACATCAACAGATCAAGACGAAGCGAATGGAGGTACCCCCGGAGTCATAGCATGTGTAAATCGAGACGAAACATCTCTCTCTCCCCCGCCTGCTTGCGAGAGGGAGGGGCAGTTTACACACACACGCAGCTGCTGCATGCAGCAACACACACACAGGGAGGAGATGGCAGAGAGAACGCACTCCCCTGAAAACTCCCCTTGAATTCCTCCAGACTCAGAAAATGTAAAAGATCACTTTTTGGAGATCCATAGAAAAAGGGTGAAAATGGAAAAAAGTATTCGAAAATAGTGCCTCATAAGGCGGGTAGAGTCCCTTGAAAACTCCCCTTGAATTCCTCCAGACTCAGAAAAAGTCAAAGTTGACTTTTTGGAGATCCATAGAAAAAGGGTGAAAATGAAAAAAAGTATGCCACAGCATGGATTCGAACACGCGACCAACCGCATCCAGGGGCGAGCGTTAACGCAGTGAGCCACTGGACATGAGTACGCAAACATGCCTACTTTTGCATCTTAGACACTCTGAATTCACTAAATGTACAACTTTTTCTCCATCGAAATGAACAAATGAGACATGAAATAACATCTACAGATCAAGACAAAGCGAATGGAAGTGGTCCCAGCCTCGTAGCTGTGAACAGCTGTGATCGCAGGAAAATGCTGTTACAAAGATTTCTCAGTATATCTCCGGGACATTTCCCTGGCTTTGCCACCGTCACAATGGACAAACGAGACATGAAATAACATCAACAGATCAAGACGAAGCGAATGGAAGTACCCCCGGAGTCATAGCATGTGTAAATCGAGACGAAACATCTCTCTCTCCCCCGCCTGCTTGCGAAGGGGAGGGGCAGTTTACACACACACACGCAGCTGCTGCATGCAGCAACGCACACACAGGGAGGAGATGGCAGAGAGAACGCACTCCCCTGAAAACTCCCCTTGAATTCCTCCAGACTCAGAAAAAGTCAAAGTTGACTTTTTGGAGATCCATAGAAAAAGGGTGAAAATGAAAAAAAGAATGCCACAGCATGGATTCGAACACGCGACCAACCGCATCCAGGGGCGAGCATTAACGCAGTGAGCCACTGGACCTGAGTACTCAAACATGCCTACTTTTGCATCTTAGAAACAATGAATTCACTAAATGTACAACTTTTTCTCCATCAAAATGAACAAATGAGACATTAAATAACATCTACAGATCAAGACGAAGCGAATGGAAGCGATCCCAGCCTCGTAGCTGTGAACAGCTGTGATCGCAGGAAAATGCTGTTACAAAGATTTCTCAGTATATCTCCGGGACATTTCCCTGGCTTTCCCACCGTCACAATGGACAAACGAGACATGAAATAACATCAACAGATCAAGACGAAGCGAATGGAGGTACCCCCGGAGTCATAGCATGTGTAAATCGAGACGAAACATCTCTCTCTCCCCCGCCTGCTTGCGAAGGGGAGGGGCAGTTTACACACACACGCAGCTGCTGCATGCAGCAACGCACACAGAGGGAGGAGATGGCTGAGAGAATGCACTCCCCTGAAAACTCCCCTTGAATTCCTCCAGACTCAGAAAATGTAAAAGTTCACTTTTTGGAGATCCATAGAAAAAGGGTGAAAATGGAAAAAAGTATTCGAAAATAGTGCCTCATAAGGCGGGTAGAGTCCCTTGAAAACTCCCCTTGAATTCCTCCAGACTCAGAAAAAGTCAAAGTTGACTTTTTGGAGATCCATAGAAAAAGGGTGAAAATGAAAAAAAGTATGCCACAGTATGGATTCGAACACGCGACCAACCGCATCCAGGGGCGAGCATTAACGCAGTGAGCCACTGGACCTGAGTACTCAAACATGCCTACTTTTGCATCTTAGAAACTCTGAATTCACTAAATGTACAACTTTTTCTCCATCAAAATGAACAAATGAGACATGAAATAACATCTACAGATCAAGACGAAGCGAATGGAAGCGGTCCCAGCCTCGTAGCTGTGAACAGCTGTGATCGCAGGAAAATGCTGTTACAAAGATTTCTCAGTATATCTCCGGGACATTTCCCTGGCTTTCCCACCGACACAATGGACAAACGAGACATGAAATAACATCAACAGATCAAGACGAAGCGAATGGAAGTACCCCCGGAGTCATAGCATGTGTAAATCGAGACGAAACATCTCTCTCTCCCCCGCCTGCTTGCGAAGGGGAGGGGCAGTTTACACACACACACGCAGCTGCTGCATGCAGCAACGCACACAGAGGGAGGAGATGGCAGAGAGAATGCACTCCCCTGAAAACTCCCCTTGAATTCCTCCAGACTCAGAAAATGTAAAAGTTCACTTTTTGTAGATCCATAGAAAAAGGGTGAAAATGGAAAAAAGTATTCAAAAATAGTGCCTCATAAGGCGGGTAGAGTCCCTTGAAAACTCCCCTTGAATTCCTCCAGACTCAGAAAAAGTCAAAGTTGACTTTTTGGAGATCCATAGAAAAAAGGGTGAAAATGAAAAAAAGTATGCCACAGCATGGATTCGAACACGCGACCAACCGCATCCAGGGGCGAGCGTTAACGCAGTGAGCCACTGGACATGAGTACTCAAACATGCCTACTTTTGCATCTTAGACACTCTGAATGTACTAAATGTACAACTTTTTCTCCATCAAAATGAACAAATGAGACATGAAATAACATCTACAGATCAAGACGAAGCGAATGGAAGCGGTCCCAGCCTCGTAGCTGTGAACAGCTGTGATCGCAGGAAAATGCTGTTACAAAGATTTCTCAGTATATCTCCGGGACATTTCCCTGGCTTTCCCACCGACACAATGGACAAACGAGACATGAAATAACATCAACAGATCAAGACGAAGCGAATGGAGGTACCCCCGGAGTCATAGCATGTGTAAATCGAGACGAAACATCTCTCTCTCCCCCGCCTGCTTGCGAGAGGGAGGGGCAGTTTACACACACACGCAGCTGCTGCATGCAGCAACACACACACAGGGAGGAGATGGCAGAGAGAACGCACTCCCCTGAAAACTCCCCTTGAATTCCTCCAGACTCAGAAAATGTAAAAGATCACTTTTTGGAGATCCATAGAAAAAGGGTGAAAATGGAAAAAAGTATTCGAAAATAGTGCCTCATAAGGCGGGTAGAGTCCCTTGAAAACTCCCCTTGAATTCCTCCAGACTCAGAAAAAGTCAAAGTTGACTTTTTGGAGATCCATAGAAAAAGGGTGAAAATGAAAAAAAGTATTCCACAGTATGGATTCGAACACGCGACCAACCGCATCCAGGGGCGAGCATTAACGCAGTGAGCCACTGGACCTGAGTACTCAAACATGCCTACTTTTGCATCTTAGAAACTCTGAATTCAATAAATGTACAACTTTTTCTCCATCAAAATGAACAAATGAGACATTAAATAACATCTACAGATCAAGACGAAGCGAATGGAAGCGATCCCAGCCTCGTAGCTGTGAACAGCTGTGATCGCAGGAAAATGCTGTTACAAAGATTTCTCAGTATATCTCCGGGACATTTCCCTGGCTTTCCCACCGTCACAATGGACAAACGAGACATGAAATAACATCAACAGATCAAGACGAAGCGAATGGAGGTACCCCCGGAGTCATAGCATGTGTAAATCGAGACGAAACATCTCTCTCTCCCCCGCCTGCTTGCGAAGGGGAGGGGCAGTTTACACACACACGCAGCTGCTGCATGCAGCAACGCACACAGAGGGAGGAGATGGCAGAGAGAATGCACTCCCCTGAAAACTCCCCTTGAATTCCTCCAGACTCAGAAAATGTAAAAGTTCACTTTTTGGAGATCCATAGAAAAAGGGTGAAAATGGAAAAAAGTATTCGAAAATAGTGCCTCATAAGGCGGGTAGAGTCCCTTGAAAACTCCCCTTGAATTCCTCCAGACTCAGAAAAAGTCAAAGTTGACTTTTTGGAGATCCATAGAAAAAGGGTGAAAATGAAAAAAAGTATGCTACAGCATGGATTCGAACACGCGACCAACCGCATCCAGGGGCGAGCGTTAACGCAGTGAGCCACTGGACCTGAGTACTCAAACATGCCTACTTTTGCATCTTAGAAACTCTGAATTCACTAAATGTACAACCTTTTCTCCATCAAAATGAACAAATGAGACATTAAATAACATCTACAGATCAAGACGAAGCGAATGGAAGCGATCCCAGCCTCGTAGCTGTGAACAGCTGTGATCGCAGGAAAATGCTGTTACAAAGATTTCTCAGTATATCTCCGGGACATTTCCCTGGCTTTCCCACCGTCACAATGGACAAACGAGACATGAAATAACATCAACAGATCAAGACGAAGCGAATGGAGGTACCCCCGGAGTCATAGCATGTGTAAATCGAGACGAAACATCTCTCTCTCCCCCGCCTGCTTGCGAGGGGGAGGGGCAGTTTACACACACACGCAGCTGCTGCATGCAGCAACGCACACACAGGGAGGAGATGGCAGAGAGAACGCACTCCCCTGAAAACTCCCCTTGAATTCCTCCAGACTCAGAAAATGTAAAAGTTCACTTTTTGGAGATCCATAGAAAAAGGGTGAAAATGGAAAAAAGTATTCGAAAATAGTGCCTCATAAGGCGGGTAGAGTCCCTTGAAAACTCCCCTTGAATTCCTCCAGACTCAGAAAAAGTCAAAGTTGACTTTTTGGAGATCCATAGAAAAAGGGTGAAAATGAAAAAAAGTATGCCACAGTATGGATTCGAACACGCGACCAACCGCATCCAGGGGCGAGCATTAACGCAGTGAGCCACTGGACCTGAGTACTCAAACATGCCTACTTTTGCATCTTAGAAACTCTGAATTCACTAAATGTACAACTTTTTCTCCATCAAAATGAACAAATGAGACATGAAATAACATCTACAGATCAAGACGAAGCGAATGGAAGCGGTCCCAGCCTCGTAGCTGTGAACAGCTGTGATCGCAGGAAAATGCTGTTACAAAGATTTCTCAGTATATCTCCGGGACATTTCCCTGGCTTTCCCACCGACACAATGGACAAACGAGACATGAAATAACATCAACAGATCAAGACGAAGCGAATGGAGGTACCCCCGGAGTCATAGCATGTGTAAATCGAGACGAAACATCTCTCTCTCCCCCGCCTGCTTGCGAGAGGGAGGGGCAGTTTACACACACACGCAGCTGCTGCATGCAGCAACACACACACAGGGAGGAGATGGCAGAGAGAACGCACTCCCCTGAAAACTCCCCTTGAATTCCTCCAGACTCAGAAAATGTAAAAGATCACTTTTTGGAGATCCATAGAAAAAGGGTGAAAATGGAAAAAAGTATTCGAAAATAGTGCCTCATAAGGCGGGTAGAGTCCCTTGAAAACTCCCCTTGAATTCCTCCAGACTCAGAAAAAGTCAAAGTTGACTTTTTGGAGATCCATAGAAAAAGGGTGAAAATGGAAAAAAGTATTCGAAAATAGTGCCTCATAAGGCGGGTAGAGTCCCTTGAAAACTCCCCTTGAATTCCTCCAGACTCAGAAAATGTAAAAGTTCACTTTTTGGAGATCCATAGAAAAAGGGTGAAAATGGAAAAAAGTATTCGAAAATAGTGCCTCATAAGGCGGGTAGAGTCCCTTGAAAACTCCCCTTGAATTCCTCCAGACTCAGAAAAAGTCAAAGTTGACTTTTTGGAGATCCATAGAAAAAGGGTGAAAATGAAAAAAAGTATGCTACAGCATGGATTCGAACACGCGACCAACCGCATCCAGGGGCAAGCGTTAACGCAGTGAGCCACTGGACCTGAGTACTCAAACATGCCTACTTTTGCATCTTAGAAACTCTGAATTCACTAAATGTACAACCTTTTCTCCATCAAAATGAACAAATGAGACATTAAATAACATCTACAGATCAAGACGAAGCGAATGGAAGCGATCCCAGCCTCGTAGCTGTGAACAGCTGTGATCGCAGGAAAATGCTGTTACAAAGATTTCTCAGTATATCTCCGGGAAATTTCCCTGGCTTTCCCACCGTCACAATGGACAAACGAGACATGAAATAACATCAACAGATCAAGACGAAGCGAATGGAGGTACCCCCGGAGTCATAGCATGTGTAAATCGAGACGAAACATCTCTCTCTCCCCCGCCTGCTTGCGAAGGGGAGGGGCAGTTTACACACACACACACGCAGCTGCTGCATGCAGCAACGCACACAGAGGGAGGAGATGGCAGAGAGAATGCACTCCCCTGAAAACTCCCCTTGAATTCCTCCAGACTCAGAAAATGTAAAAGTTCACTTTTTGGAGATCCATAGAAAAAGGGTGAAAATGGAAAAAAGTATTCGAAAATAGTGCCTCATAAGGCGGGTAGAGTCCCTTGAAAACTCTCCTTGAATTCCTCCAGACTCAGAAAAAGTCAAAGTTGACTTTTTGGAGATCCATAGAAAAAGGGTGAAAATGAAAAAAAGAATGCCACAGCATGGATTCGAACACGCGACCAACCGCATCCAGGGGCGAGCGTTAACACAGTGAGCCACTGGACCTGAGTACTCAAACATGCCTACTTGTGCATCTTAGACACTCTGAATGTACTAAATGTACAACTTTTTCTCCATCAAAATGAACAAATGAGACATTAAATAACATCTACAGATCAAGACGAAGCGAATGGAAGCGGTCCCAGCCTCGTAGCTGCGAATAGCTGTGATCGCAGGAAAATGCTGTTACAAAGATTTCTCAGTATATCTCCGGGACATTTCCCTGGCTTTCCCACCGTCACAATGGACAAACGAGACATGAAATAGCATCAACAGATCAAGACGAAGCGAATGGAAGTACCCCCGGAGTCATAGCATTTGTAAATCGAGACGAAACATCTCTCTCTCCCCCGCCTGCTTGCGAAGGGGAGGGGCAGTTTACACACACACACGCAGCTGCTGCATGCAGCAACGCACACACAGGGAGGAGATGGCAGAGAGAATGCACTCCCCTGAAAACTCCCCTTGAATTCCTCCAGACTCAGAAAATGTAAAAGTTCACTTTTTGGAGATCCATAGAAAAAGGGTGAAAATGGAAAAAAGTATTCGAAAATAGTGCCTCATAAGGCGGGTAGAGTCCCTTGAAAACTCCCCTTGAATTCCTCCAGACTCAGAAAAAGTCAAAGTTGACTTTTTGGAGATCCATAGAAAAAGGGTGAAAATGAAAAAAAGTATGCCACAGCATGGATTCGAACACGCGACCAACCGCATCCAGGGGCGAGCGTTAACGCAGTGAGCCACTGGACATGAGTACTCAAACATGCCTACTTTTGCATCTTAGAAACTCTGAATTCACTAAATGTACAACTTTTTATCCATCAAAATGAACAAATGAGACATGAAATAACATCTACAGATCAAGACGAAGCGACTGGAAGCGGTCCCAGCCTCGTAGCTGTGAACAGCTGTGATCGCAGGAAAATGCTGTTACAAAGATTTCTCAGTATATCTCCGGGACATTTCCCTGGCTTTGCCACCGTCACAATGGACAAACGAGACATGAAATAACATCAACAGATCAAGACGAAGCGAATGGAAGTACCCCCGGAGTCATAGCATGTGTAAATCGAGACGAAACATCTCTCTCTCCCCCGCCTGCTTGCGAAGGGGAGGGGCAGTTTACACACACACACGCAGCTGCTGCATGCAGCAACGCACAAACAGGGAGGAGATGGCAGAGAGAATGCACTCCCCTGAAAACTCCCCTTGAATTCCTCCAGACTCAGAAAATGTAAAAGTTAACTTTTTGGAGATCCATAGAAAAAGGGTGAAAATGGAAAAAAGTATTCGAAAATAGTGCCTCATAAGGCGGGTAGAGTCCCTTGAAAACTCCCCTTGAATTCCTCCAGACTCAGAAAAAGTCAAAGTTGACTTTTTGGAGATCCATAGAAAAAGGGTGAAAATGAAAAAAAGTATGCCACAGTATGGATTCGAACACGCGACCAACCGCATCCAGGGGCGAGCATTAACGCAGTGAGCCACTGGACCTGAGTACTCAAACATGCCTACTTTTGCATCTTAGAAACTCTGAATTCACTAAATGTACAACTTTTTCTCCATCAAAATGAACAAATGAGACATGAAATAACATCTACAGATCAAGACGAAGGGAATGGAAGCGGTCCCAGCCTCGTAGCTGTGAACAGCTGTGATCGCAGGAAAATGCTGTTACAAAGATTTCTCAGTATATCTCCGGGACATTTCCCTGGCTTTCCCACCGACACAATGGACAAACGAGACATGAAATAACATCAACAGATCAAGACGAAGCGAATGGAGGTACCCCCGGAGTCATAGCATGTGTAAATCGAGACGAAACATCTCTCTCTCCCCCGCCTGCTTGCGAGAGGGAGGGGCAGTTTACACACACACGCAGCTGCTGCATGCAGCAACACACACACAGGGAGGAGATGGCAGAGAGAACGCACTCCCCTGAAAACTCCCCTTGAATTCCTCCAGACTCAGAAAATGTAAAAGATCACTTTTTGGAGATCCATAGAAAAAGGGTGAAAATGGAAAAAAGTATTCGAAAATAGTGCCTCATAAGGCGGGTAGAGTCCCTTGAAAACTCCCCTTGAATTCCTCCAGACTCAGAAAAAGTCAAAGTTGACTTTTTGGAGATCCATAGAAAAAGGGTGAAAATGAAAAAAAGTATGCTACAGCATGGATTCGAACACGCGACCAACCGCATCCAGGGGCGAGCGTTAACGCAGTGAGCCACTGGACCTGAGTACTCAAACATGCCTACTTTTGCATCTTAGAAACTCTGAATTCACTAAATGTACAACCTTTTCTCGATCAAAATGAACAAATGAGACATTAAATAACATCTACAGATCAAGACGAAGCGAATGGAAGCGGTCCCAGCCTCGTAGCTGTGAACAGCTGTGATCGCAGGAAAATGCTGTTACAAAGATTTCTCAGTATATCTCCGGGACATTTCCCTGGCTTTCCCACCGTCACAATGGACAAACGAGACATGAAATAACATCAACAGATCAAGACGAAGCGAATGGAGGTACCCCCGGAGTCATAGCATGTGTAAATCGAGACGAAACATCTCTCTCTCCCCCGCCTGCTTGCGAGGGGGAGGGGCAGTTTACACACACACGCAGCTGCTGCATGCAGCAACGCACACACAGGGAGGAGATGGCAGAGAGAACGCACTCCCCTGAAAACTCCCCTTGAATTCCTCCAGACTCAGAAAATGTAAAAGTTCACTTTTTGGAGATCCATAGAAAAAGGGTGAAAATGGAAAAAAGTATTCGAAAATAGTGCCTCATAAGGCGGGTAGAGTCCCTTGAAAACTCCCCTTGAATTCCTCCAGACTCAGAAAAAGTCAAAGTTGACTTTTTGGAGATCCATAGAAAAAGGGTGAAAATGAAAAAAAGTATGCTACAGCATGGATTCGAACACGCGACCAACCGCATCCAGGGGCGAGCGTTAACGCAGTGAGCCACTGGACCTGAGTACTCAAACATGCCTACTTTTGCATCTTAGAAACTCTGAATTCACTAAATGTACAACCTTTTCTCCATCAAAATGAACAAATGAGACATTAAATAACATCTACAGATCAAGACGAAGCGAATGGAAGCGATCCCAGCCTCGTAGCTGTGAACAGCTGTGATCGCAGGAAAATGCTGTTACAAAGATTTCTCAGTATATCTCCGGGACATTTCCCTGGCTTTCCCACCGTCACAATGGACAAACGAGACATGAAATAACATCAACAGATCAAGACGAAGCGAATGGAGGTACCCCCGGAGTCATAGCATGTGTAAATCGAGACGAAACATCTCTCTCTCCCCCGCCTGCTTGCGAAGGGGAGGGGCAGTTTACACACACACACACGCAGCTGCTGCATGCAGCAACGCACACAGAGGGAGGAGATGGCAGAGAGAATGCACTCCCCTGAAAACTCCCCTTGAATTCCTCCAGACTCAGAAAATGTAAAAGTTCACTTTTTGGAGATCCATAGAAAAAGGGTGAAAATGGAAAAAAGTATTCGAAAATAGTGCCTCATAAGGCGGGTAGAGTCCCTTGAAAACTCCCCTTGAATTCCTCCAGACTCAGAAAAAGTCAAAGTTGACTTTTTGGAGATCCATAGAAAAAGGGTGAAAATGAAAAAAAGTATGCCACAGCATGGATTCGAACACGCGACCAACCGCATCCAGGGGCGAGCGTTAACGCAGTGAGCCACTGGACATGAGTACTCAAACATGCCTACTTTTGCATCTTAGACACTCTGAATTCACTAAATGTACAACTTTTTATCCATCAAAATGAACAAATGAGACATGAAATAACATCTACAGATCAAGACGAAGCGAATGGAAGCGGTCCCAGCCTCGTAGCTGTGAACAGCTGTGATCGCAGGAAAATGCTGTTACAAAGATTTCTCAGTATATCTCCGGGACATTTCCCTGGCTTTGCCACCGTCACAATGGACAAACGAGACATGAAATAACATTAACAGATCAAGACGAAGCGAATGGAAGTACCCCCGGAGTCATAGCATGTGTAAATCGAGACGAAACATCTCTCTCTCCCCCGCCTGCTTGCGAAGGGGAGGGGCAGTTTACACACACACACACGCAGCTGCTGCATGCAGCAACGCACACAGAGGGAGGAGATGGCAGAGAGAATGCACTCCCCTGAAAACTCCCCTTGAATTCCTCCAGACTCAGAAAATGTAAAAGTTCACTTTTTGGAGATCCATAGAAAAAGGGTGAAAATGGAAAAAAGTATTCGAAAATAGTGCCTCATAAGGCGGGTAGAGTCCCTTGAAAACTCCCCTTGAATTCCTCCAGACTCAGAAAAAGTCAAAGTTGACTTTTTGGAGATCCATAGAAAAAGGGTGAAAATGAAAAAAAGTATGCCACAGCATGGATTCGAACACGCGACCAACCGCATCCAGGGGCGAGCGTTAACGCAGTGAGCCACTGGACCTGAGTACTCAAACATGCCTACTTTTGCATCTTAGAAACTCTGAATTCACTAAATGTACAACTTTTTCTCCATCAAAATGAACAAATGAGACATGAAATAACATCTACAGATCAAGACGAAGCGAATGGAAGCGGTCCCAGTCTCGTAGCTGTGAACAGCTGTGATCGCAGGAAAATGCTGTTACAAAGATTTCTCAGTATATCTCCGGGACATTTCCCTGGCTTTCCCACCGTCACAATGGACAAACGAGACATGAAATAACATTAACAGATCAAGACGAAGCGAATGGAAGTACCCCCGGAGTCATAGCATGTGTAAATCGAGACGAAACATCTCTCTCTCCCCCGCCTGCTTGCGAAGGGGAGGGGCAGTTTACACACACACACACGCAGCTGCTGCATGCAGCAACGCACACAGAGGGAGGAGATGGCAGAGAGAATGCACTCCCCTGAAAACTCCCCTTGAATTCCTCCAGACTCAGAAAATGTAAAAGTTCACTTTTTGGAGATCCATAGAAAAAGGGTGAAAATGGAAAAAAGTATTCGAAAATAGTGCCTCATAAGGCGGGTAGAGTCCCTTGAAAACTCCCCTTGAATTCCTCCAGACTCAGAAAAAGTCAAAGTTGACTTTTTGGAGATCCATAGAAAAAGGGTGAAAATGAAAAAAAGTATGCCACAGCATGGATTCGAACACGCGACCAACCGCATCCAGGGGCGAGCGTTAACGCAGTGAGCCACTGGACCTGAGTACTCAAACATGCCTACTTTTGCATCTTAGAAACTCTGAATTCACTAAATGTACAACTTTTTCTCCATCAAAATGAACAAATGAGACATGAAATAACATCTACAGATCAAGACGAAGCGAATGGAAGCGGTCCCAGTCTCGTAGCTGTGAACAGCTGTGATCGCAGGAAAATGCTGTTACAAAGATTTCTCAGTATATCTCCGGGACATTTCCCTGGCTTTCCCACCGTCACAATGGACAAACGAGACATGAAATAACATCAACAGATCAAGACGAAGCGAATGGAGGTACCCCCGGAGTCATAGCATGTGTAAATCGAGACGAAACATCTCTCTCTCCCCCGCCTGCTTGCGAAGGGGAGGGGCAGTTTACACACACACGCAGCTGCTGCATGCAGCAACGCACACACAGGGAGGAGATGGCAGAGAGAACGCACTCCCCTGAAAACTCCCCTTGAATTCCTCCAGACTCAGAAAATGTAAAAGTTCACTTTTTGGAGATCCATAGAAAAAAGGGTGAAAATGGAAAAAAGTATTCGAAAATAGTGCCTCATAAGGCGGGTAGAGTCCCTTGAAAACTCTCCTTGAATTCCTCCAGACTCAGAAAAAGTCAAAGTTGACTTTTTGGAGATCCATAGAAAAAGGGTGAAAATGAAAAAAAGTATGCCACAGCATGGATTCGAACACGCGACCAACCGCTTCCAGGGGCGAGCGTTAACGCAGTGAGCCACTGGACCTGAGTACTCAAACATGCCTACTTTTGCATCTTAGACACTCTGAATTCACTAAATGTACAACTTTTTCTCCATCAAAATGAACAAATGAGACATGAAATAACATCTACAGATCAAGACGAAGCGAATGGAAGCGGTCCCAGCCTCGTAGCTGTGAACAGCTGTGATCGCAGGAAAATGCTGTTACAAAGATTTCTCAGTATATCTCCGGGACATTTCCCTGGCTTTCTCACCGACACAATGGACAAACGAGACATGAAATAACATCAACAGATCAAGACGAAGCGAATGGAAGTACCCCCGGAGTCATAGCATGTGCAAATCGAGACGAAACATCTCTCTCTCCCCCGCCTGCTTGCGAAGGGGAGGGGCAGTTTACACACACACACGCAGCTGCTGCATGCAGCAACGCACACAGAGGGAGGAGATGGCAGAGAGAATGCACTCCCCTGAAAACTCCCCTTTGAATTCCTCCAGACTCAGAAAATGTAAAAGTTCACTTTTTGGAGATCCATAGAAAAAGGGTGAAAATGTAAAAAAGTATTCGAAAATAGTGCCTCATAAGGCGGGTAGAGTCCTTTGAAAACTCCCCTTGAATTCCTCCAGACTCAGAAAAAGTCAAAGTTGACTTTTTGGAGATCCATAGAAAAAGGGTGAAAATGAAAAAAAGAATGCCACAGCATGGATTCGAACACGCGACCAACCGCATCCAGGGGCGAGCGTTAACACAGTGAGCCACTGGACCTGAGTACTCAAACATGCCTACTTGTGCATCTTAGACACTCTGAATGTACTAAATGTACAACTTTTTCTCCATCAAAATGAACAAATGAGACATTAAATAACATCTACAGATCAAGACGAAGCGAATGGAAGCGGTCCCAGCCTCGTAGCTGCGAATAGCTGTGATCGCAGGAAAATGCTGTTACAAAGATTTCTCAGTATATCTCCGGGACATTTCCCTGGCTTTCCCACCGTCACAATGGACAAACGAGACATGAAATAGCATCAACAGATCAAGACGAAGCGAATGGAAGTACCCCCGGAGTCATAGCATGTGTAAATCGAGACGAAACATCTCTCTCTCCACCGCCTGCTTGCGAGAGGGAGGGGCAGTTTACACACACACGCAGCTGCTGCATGCAGCAACACACACACAGGGAGGAGATGGCAGAGAGAACGCACTCCCCTGAAAACTCCCCTGGAATTCCTCCAGACTCAGAAAATGTAAAAGATCACTTTTTGGAGATCCATAGAAAAAGGGTGAAAATGTAAAAAAGTATTCGAAAATAGTGCCTCATAAGGCGGGTAGAGTCCTTTGAAAACTCCCCTTGAATTCCTCCAGACTCAGAAAAAGTCAAAGTTGACTTTTTGGAGATCCATAGAAAAAGGGTGAAAATGAAAAAAAGAATGCCACAGCATGGATTCGAACACGCGACCAACCGCATCCAGGGGCGAGCGTTTTTTTTTTTTTTTTTTTTTATTATTCATTATCAAAATGTTTTCACACAGATTAAACAAACACTCACATTGCATAACAAATCCCCCAAAAAGAAGAGGACCCCAATGCATTTAATACAAAGTATACATCACAGTCCTATCTTGTCTTTCACTTCCCCGACATCCCTAATCCACCATTCTTTTACATTTATTCCCCTTTCACAGGTCATCATTCCTTATTTTTCAAAATTATACTTAAGCTTTCCATCATTCACTTCTATCAGTGTACAACCATCAACATGTTCTTTCATGAACATCTCCTTATCTTTGTACACATATAACATTCCAACAACCCTCATTATATTCCTCTTCATAATTCCCCACACTCCATCCACTCTCCCCTCATAGTGTGCTACATTCCTTCTTATTTTCACCGCATATCTTGCCTGGCTTAAACATAGATTTAACATATCAACATTGCACCCATCCCTTCTCCCACTCAACCCAAACAACCACAATTCTTTCCACTCTAGACATTTTAACACCCCTTCATCCCAGCACCTGCATATCAATTATTTTATTTTCCCAAAGAACCCCCTTAATTCCCCACACTCAAAAAACTCATGCATACAATTCTCCACTCCCACCTTACACACATCACATTCTCTCTTAACCTCTTTGTCAAACATACTTATTATTAAATTGTTGAACACCCTGTTGTGCCTTAAACAGAAATCAAAGTGCTCACCCTCCACACTATTCCCTTTCACTCTCAGATTCACCCACATCTTTTTCACATCCATTCCCCCCATCACCTTTTCCCAAACCTTTTCTGATGCTGGTCTCCTTGCATCCCCCTTCCCAAGGGTTTTGTATATCCTTTTCGTGCTAAGGTCTCCCAGCTTCACCCCTTCACCCACATATAGCGCTACCTCACTTTCGCCCCCTCCCACCTTCTTGCTCTCCACCATCCTCCTCCATTCCACCGGCATCCCCTCTTTGATGCTCTCCATCATGCCTTCTGCTGTCCTTCCCCCCATTAACAGATTATTTTCCCTTGTCCCATCAACAATAACTTGAGCCCTCATGAACCCCGGAACATACTCATAGACTAGGTCTCTTATTACCCTAAATCCAGCCCTCCACATTGGTAAATTAAATAATACTTCGCCCTCTTTCATTATCCTATAGTTTTGGAATATGGGTTGTTTCCATACCTGCTGCGCATTCTCACATTCATACTTCACATTCCCCAAGAACTCTCCCCACGCATTCATCACCTCCCTTTGAAAATCATTCATTCCATTCATCCACCCTTTCTTAAAGCGCATAAATATCCCACTGTCCCCACACCCCCCTCCTTTATTTATACTGTCTCTCAAAAATTCTTTCCACACATGCTTATTTCCCTTATTTAGATATTTTATCATCGTTTTGACCCTCATTGCTTTCATCTTCCTTTCCACATTTATTAGTTTTAGCCCCCCATCTTTATAGTCATTCTCTAGAACCTCCCTAGCTATCCTCACTCCCTTCCCCTCCCACATGAACTCACTCACTATTTTATTTACCTCTTTTATTACTCTGTCTGGCACCTCCATTACACTCATTACATAAACTAGCTTGCTCATGATGAGACCATTTACTACTATAACTTTCCCCCTCAGTTTTAATCTCCTCAGTTTCCAGAAGCTTAGGGTCTTTTTCAAACTACCCACCACTCCCTCATATTGCACATCCCTCCCCTCTCTGTCCTTCAAACCCACATTAATACCCAGTACCCTAATATATTCCTTATTCTCTTTTAAACCTAACTCCTCTCTCCCTACATCACCATTTCCCAGCACCATGTACTCTGACTTTTCCATATTAATTTTAGCCCCTGAAGCTCTTCCATATATCTCCACACTCTCTAAGACCCCTCTTACACTTTCCATGTCTCTTACGGTGATTGTATTATCATCCGCATATTGGAATACTACACTTATCCCTCCCCCCGGCACCATCACCCCCTTTACCCTCCCATTCTGTTGTAGCAAAGCCGCAAGGGGCTCCGCTGATAATGCATAGAGCATCGCCGATAGAGGGCATCCCTGCCGGACGGATCTCCCTAACTTAAATACATTTGTGATGATCCCATTAACCTTAACGCAACTCATGGCTTTCCTATATATTCTCCTTATCCACCCAACAAACCCCCTCCCAAACCCTGCTTTTACCAAAACCCTGAATAAATAAACGTGATTAACCCTATCGAACGCCTTGTTCAGATCTAAGCTTACCAACACCCCTCCTTCTCCACCCTTCATATGATTTACCGTGTCCCTAATACTACAAACTGTGTCACATATATCCCTTCCAGGAATACTATATGCCTGGGTGCTCCCCACCACCGCACCAATAACCCTCTTCATTCTATTGGATAACACCCGTGCCATAATCTTATAATCCCCATTCAACATACTTAACGGCCTATAGTTCCCTAATTTATCCCTACTACCCTTTTTGTACAATATGCTAATCACCCCTGTTGACAATCCGTCCGGCAGTTCATCCTTCTCTTCGAAGCTCTTAAACAACTCCTTCAACATTGGGACTAGCACAGCCTTAAATTCCATGTAGAACTCTGCAGTTAGGCCATCTAGTCCCGGGCTTTTATTTTTGCCCATGCCATCTATTGCTGCCTCTATTTCCTCTTTTCCCATCTCCCCTTCGCACAACTCTCTTCCTTCTTCTGTCAACACCGCCCTCATGCTCCCCAGAGTCTTTTCCAGGCTCTCTTTTTCATTAACTTCCTCCTGGAAGAGCTCTCTATAAAACTCTTCCACCCTCTTAACTATCCCTACTAAGTCTTTAATAATCTCACCCCCCTTACCCTCTATCTGCCTAATCTGATTGTTCCCCTGCTTCCTATTCTCCATCCCTAAGAAAAAACCTGTAAATTTTTCCCCTTCAACTAAATATCTTGCCCTACTCCTGACGATTGCCCCCATACACCTCTCTCTTTCCACTATCCCTAACTCATCCCTAAGACTATTGTAGACCCCTAAATCTCTCCCTACCTCTCCCTCTATCTTCTCTGCTTCTTTATTTAGTTCCTCTTTTAACCTCTCCTCCCTCTCTCTCCCTCTTTTATTTCTTCCACAACTGAACTTTATGCTCATTTTTTTTATTTCTCTTTTTAGGCCCTCCCACCATTCTCCTTCATCCTCACCATCCATTTTCTCTTGCTTCCTTAACCATTCATTCATCATATTTTTGTATTTCTCATCCTTAAGCAGAGCAGCGTTTAGGCACCACACCCCTCCCCCTCTTCCCTTACATCCATCATCCAGCTTAAAGCCAAGGATAACATGATCACTCAAGCTAGTCGTTGTATGTTTAAAAGTCCCCACCTTCCCACCTATCCTTCCCTTGCACAGCACCAAGTCTATCCTACTCTGCTTCAACACACCCCCCACCACCTGTTTTCTAGTATATACCCTCTCATCCAAATTCCTTTCTCTCCACACATCTCTTAAGCCGTTCTCCCTCATCAGTTTCTCCAATGCACCTCGTGAGGAGTCATTTCTATAACTCATCCCACCCGCCACATCAATCCTTCCACACCTCACATTGAAATCACCCACCACCACACAATTTCCCCCACACTTCCCATCCAGACCCTCAAAAAAACTCTTTCTTTCTTTCTCCACATTAGGCGCATGAATATTCATCAGTCTATACATTTCCCCCATATAACCAAACTCTGCAATAATCATCCTTCCTTTTCCATCATCCTCCACCTTTTTCACACTTTCCACTTTTCCCATTCTAAACAATATTGCCACCCCTCTTGCATTCAAACCACCATTATTGAAAAATACCCTCCCCATCCATCCCATTATCACATCACCCACACTTTCATTGTCCCAGTGTGTCTCCTGTAGGCATATGACATCAGCTGTACATAGCAGTAAAGCCCTGTCCCTTCTGTCCTTTGTTTTTAGCCCCCGGCCATTAAATGTACATATCGTCACCATTGCATGTAAAGTTTGAAGAAAAATTTCTGTTCCCACTTGTCCTTCTTTTCCAGGCCACAGCCGTTGAAAGAAACAATCTTCACCATTGTCATTTAAAGGGGATTAGCGTTGGAGTATTCCAAAAGTTCTCCTTCAGCTCACCTTTCGCTGTCCAGATCATCTCCACCGACTCCTTTCACATTCTTCTCCACTTGTGAACGTGTATTCACTTTCCCTCTCACGGTTATTCCTGATGGTTTTGAGTCACCTCCTCCGACCCTCGATCCCTCTCTCCCAGGCGTCATCGGACTCCTACTCCGTCCCCTGGTCCTCGGAACCTCGACCCGCTCCTCGATCTCCTGCTCTCCCACCGTCACCTCTATGATTTCGTCATCGTCCTTCAAGAGCAACGTAATTTCATCTTCCACTCTCTGCTCCCCCACCTTCTCCGCTTCTTCTCTCTCCTCCGCCACCATCACCGATTCTCCTCTCTCCTCCACCGCCGTCACCTCCTCCTTCTTCTCCACACCTTCGCCGTTCGGACTTTTCTTTCTCTCAGTCTTTGTTTTCTTCTTTTTCACCTTCCCTTTCCCCACTGTCTGTGTCCCCTCATTTCCCTCCTCCGCTACCCCCTCATGTTGTCTTTTCTTCCCTCCTTCCTTCTGTTCCCCCCCTATTTCTTTCTGCCCCACCGCCACCACCACTACCTTCTCTCCCTCTATCACTTCCTCAGCCTCCTCATCCTCCCCCCCCCCCTCTTCTTTATCCACCTCTTCCACCTCCTGCTCCGCTTCCTCCTCCACATTGTACCTCTCCCTCCCCCCCTCCTTTTCAGGCCTGGCCTGTTCTCTCCTTCTCACCCTCTCTTCCCCAGCACAATCCCTCGCAAAATGCCCAACACCCCCACACCTGTAACATTTTATCTCCGGACACTCCCTAAAAATGTGCCCCGCCCTTAGACAGTTTCTGCACACCGCCACCTGTCTGTCATGTATGACCCTTACGTATTCTGCCCCCCCCTCCACTCTAAATTGTGTCGAGTACGGCAGTGATGTTACCTTCTCATTAAGAGAAACTTTGAGGAAGCGTGTCCCGTCCGCTATCCTCATCCCCTCCCTGGTGTTCTTTACATAACGTCTTTTGATGGGGGAAACCGCCTTAACCCCCCACTCAAACAGCCTCCTCAGGATCTGGTCATCCTCGATATATATCGGCATGTACATAAAGGACACCATCACCTCCATCGCAGTTAACTCCTCTGCCTTTATAACCACCCCCTTCACCCTCAGCCCCTCCAGCAATCTCTTCTTTCCCTCCACATATCTCATTGTCACCTCATACCTTTCCCCCTTCAGCCTGCATCCCAGCACCTCCCCACACTCATCCTGTATTTCACACAGCATGTCCAACATTGTAATCTTTCCCAAGCCCCCCTCCACCGTCACCGCCAGTGTCAGATCCGCCCGGTAACTAATGTCCTCATTCCCTTCTCCCACCCTTCCCCCCCTCTCTTTTACTTGGCTACTGCCCTGTTTCAAACTGTTTCTCTCTTTTTCTCCGTCCGTTTTCTTTCTTTGTCCAGGACCCTCCTCTTTCCTCCCGTCGTCTCCATTCACGAACTTTTGTCCTTCTCCCGTGTTCTCCCGGCTTTCCTCCTCTTCTGTTCTTCTCTGCGCACTCTCCTGTGCATTTTCTGACCCTCCGCTTGTCTTTAGAGCCTCGCCGCTCTTCCCTGCGCGTTCCTTAATGCCTCCGCTGCTATTCCTCGCGCCCTCTTCCGGGTTCTGTTCCGCTCCGCAATGTCCTCCTCCCAGTCTCTCTGAAGCCGTTGTTGTGCTTGTTCCGGATTGAAATGCACCCATCTCCTCTTCTCTCTCCATAATTCCCTTCTTTCCAGCCTTTCCTTTCATTAGTCCGGCTTTTTCCGCCTCTCTTTCCTCCCGGCTCCTCTCATCCAGCTTCCTCTCCAGCAGCAGCTTCGCTTTCTCCTCTTCATTCCTTATATTTCCCATCATGCAGGCCGCCTCTCTTACATCCTTTCCTTGTGTAGAGCCCTCAGTATCCGTCTGCATTGTCGGTTTTCCTCCCGTTTCTCCAGCATGCTCCGCTGCATTCAGCTCGGCTTCTCCCGCTTTCTTCGCCGCCCCCCGCATTCCAGACATTCCAGGATTCACGTCCTTATTCTCCGTTCTTTTCTCCATTTTCTCCACAACGCACCTTCAATGTTTGTCCCCCAAGACAGCTGAGCTGTTTGGGGGGGGTTTTGCCGGAAAAGATCGCGATTAAAACGCTTGTGTTAATCACTTTGTCCCGTTTCCTCAGCAAACAATTGACCTGCTTCCTCCAGCACTCTCGCTGCGTTCGCGCTGTTGCTCCTCGTTTTTTCTCCTCTGATGTTCACAAAACACGGTTTGAAAGTATCCCCCCCGACAGCAGAGCTGTTTGGGGGGCTGTTTGTCCAAAAATAAAGTGCAATAACCGTCTTATTTGCTCCACTTTGTCCAAATTCGTCCCAACCTTTTGCGTCCACACATACACTGCTCACTCTCAATGCGCTCCTAGCGGGCGTGATCAGAGCGTTAACGCAGTGAGCCACTGGACATGAGTACTCAAACATGCCTACTTTTGCATCTTAGACACTCTGAATTCACTAAATGTACAACTTTTTCTCCATCAAAATGAACAAATGAGACATGAAATAACATCTACAGATCAAGACGAAGCGAATGGAAGCGGTCCCAGCCTCGTAGCTGTGAACAGCTGTGATCCCAGGAAAATGCTGTTACAAAGGATTCTCAGTATATCTCCGGGACATTTCCCTGGCTTTGCCACCGTCACAATGGACAAACGAGACATGAAATAACATCAACAGATCAAGACGAAGCGAATGGAAGTACCCCCGGAGTCATAGCATGTGTAAATCGAGACGAAACATATCTCTCTCCCCCGCCTGCTTGCGAGGGGGAGGGGCAGTTTACACACACACGCAGCTGCTGCATGCAGCAACACACACACAGGGAGGAGATGGCAGAGAGAACGCACTCCCCTGAAATCTCCCCTTGAATTCCTCCAGACTCAGAAAATGTGAAAGATCACTTTTTGGAGATCCATAGAAAAAGGGTGAAAATGGAAAAAAGTATTCGAAAATAGTGCCTCATAAGGCGGGTAGAGTCCCTTGAAAACTCCCCTTGAATTCCTCCAGACTCAGAAAATGTAAAAGATCACTTTTTGGAGATCCATAGAAAAAGGGTGAACATGAAAAAAAGAATGCCACAGCATGGATTCGAACACGCGACCAACCGCATCCAGGGGCGAGCGTTAACCCAGTGAGCTACTGGACCTGAGTACTCAAACATGCCTACTTGTGCATCTTAGACACTCTGAATTTACTAAATGTACAACTTTTTCTCCATCAAAATGAACAAATGAGACATTAAATAACATCTACAGATCAAGACGAAGCGAATGGAAGCGGTCCCAGCCTCGTAGCTGTGAACAGCTGTGATTGCAGGAAAATGCTGTTACAAAGATTTCTCAGTATATCTCCGGGACATTTCCCTGGCTTTCCCACCGTCACAATGGACTAACAATACATGAAATAACATCAACAGATCAAGACGAAGCGAATGGAAGTACCCCCGGAGTCATAGCATGTGTAAATCGAGACGAAACATCTCTCTCTCCCCCGCCTGCTTGCGAAGGGGAGGGGCAGTTTACACACACACACGCAGCTGCTGCATGCAGCAACGCACACACAGGGAGGAGATGGCAGAGAGAATGCACTCCCCTGAAAACTCCCCATGAATTCCTCCAGACTCAGAAAATGTAAAAGTTCACTTTTTGGAGATCCATAGAAAAAGGGTGAAAATGGAAAAAAGTATTCGAAAATAGTGTCTCATAAGGCGGGTAGAGTCCCTTGAAAACTCCCCTTGAATTCCTCCAGACTCAGAAAAAGTCAAAGTTGACTTTTTGGAGATCCACAGAAAAAGGGTGAAAATGAAAAAAAGTATGCCACAGCATGGACTCGAACACGCGACCAACCGCATCCAGGGGCGAGCGTTAACGCAGTGAGCCACTGGACCTGAGTACTCAAACAGGCCTACTTGTGCATCTTAGACACTCTGAATTTACTAAATGTACAACTTTTTCTCCATCAAAATGAACAAATGAGACATTAAATAACATCTACAGATCAAGACGAAGCGAATGGAAGCGGTCCCAGCCTCGTAGCTGCGAACAGCTGTGATCGCAGGAAAATGCTGTTACAAAGATTTCTCAGTATATCTCCGGGACATTTCCCTGGCTTTCCCACCGTCACAATGGACAAACGAGACATGAAATAACATCAACAGATCAAGACGAAGCGAATGGAAGTACCCCCGGAGTCATAGCATGTGTAAATCGAGACGAAACATCTCTCTCTCCCCCGCCTGCTTGCGAAGGGGAGGGGCAGTTTACACACACACACGCAGCTGCTGCATGCAGCAACGCACACACAGGGAGGAGAGGGCAGAGAGAACGCACTCCCCTGAAAACTCCCCTTGAATTCCTCCAGACTCAGAAAATGTAAAAGTTCACTTTTTGGAGATCCATAGAAAAAGGGTGAAAATGGAAAAAAGTATTCGAAAATAGTGCCTCATAAGGCGGGTAGAGTCCCTTGAAAACTCCCCTTGAATTCCTCCAGACTCAGAAAAAGTCAAAGTTGACTTTTTGGAGATCCATAGAAAAAGGGTGAAAATTAAAAAAAGTATGCCACAGCATGGATTCGAACACACGACCAACCGCATCCAGGGGCGAGCGTTAACGCAGTGAGCCACTGGACATGAGTACTCAAACATGCCTACTTTTGCATCTTAGACACTCTGAATTCACTAAATGTACAACTTTTTCTCCATCAAAATGAACAAATGAGACATGAAATAACATCTACAGATCAAGACGAAGCGAATGGAAGCGGTCCCAGCCTCGTAGCTGTGAACAGCTGTGATCCCAGGAAAATGCTGTTACAAAGGTTTCTCAGTATATCTCCGGGACATTTCCCTGGCTTTGCCACCGTCACAATGGACAAACGAGACATGAAATAACATCAACAGATCAAGACGAAGCGAATGGAAGTACCCCCGGAGTCATAGCATGTGTAAATCGAGACGAAACATATCTCTCTCCCCCGCCTGCTTGCGAGGGGGAGGGGCAGTTTACACACACACGCAGCTGCTGCATGCAGCAACACACACACAGGGAGGAGATGGCAGAGAGAACGCACTCCCCTGAAATCTCCCCTTGAATTCCTCCAGACTCAGAAAATGTGAAAGATCACTTTTTGGAGATCCATAGAAAAAGGGTGAAAATGGAAAAAAGTATTCGAAAATAGTGCCTCATAAGGCGGGTAGAGTCCCTTGAAAACTCCCCTTGAATTCCTCCAGACTCAGAAAATGTAAAAGATCACTTTTTGGAGATCCATAGAAAAAGGGTGAACATGAAAAAAAGAATGCCACAGCATGGATTCGAACAAGCGACCAACCGCATCCAGGGGCGAGCGTTAACCCAGTGAGCTACTGGACCTGAGTACTCAAACATGCCTACTTGTGCATCTTAGACACTCTGAATTTACTAAATGTACAACTTTTTCTCCATCAAAATGAACAAATGAGACATTAAATAACATCTACAGATCAAGACGAAGCGAATGGAAGCGGTCCCAGCCTCGTAGCTGTGAACAGCTGTGATCGCAGGAAAATGCTGTTACAAAGATTTCTCAGTATATCTCCGGGACATTTCCCTGGCTTTCCCACCGTCACAATGGACAAACGAGACATGAAATAACATCAACAGATCAAGACGAAGCGAATGGAGGTACCCCCGGAGTCATAGCATGTGTAAATCGAGACGAAACATCTCTCTCTCCCCCGCCTGCTTGCGAGAGGGAGGGGCAGTTTACACACACACGCAGCTGCTGCATGCAGCAACACACACACAGGGAGGAGATGGCAGAGAGAACGCACTCCCCTGAAAACTCCCCTTGAATTCCTCCAGACTCAGAAAATGTAAAAGATCACTTTTTGGAGATCCATAGAAAAAGGGTGAAAATGAAAAAAAGAATGCCACAGCATGGATTCGAACACGCGACCAACCGCATCCAGGGGCCAGTGTTAACGCAGTGAGCCACTGGACCTGAGTACGCAAATATGCCTACTTGTGCATCTTAGACACTATGAATTCACTAAATGTACAACCTGTTCTCCATCAAAATGAACAAATGAGACATTAAATAACATCTACAGATCAAGACGAAGCGAATGGAAGCGGTCCCAGCCTCGTAGCTGTGAACAGCTGTGATCGCAGGAAAATGCTGTTACAAAGATTTCTCAGTATATCTCCGGGACATTTCCCTGGCTTTGCCACCGTCACAATGTACAAACAAGACATGAAATAACATCAACAGATCAAGACGAAGCGAATGGAAGTACCCCCGGAGTCATAGCATGTGTAAATCGAGACGAAACATCTCTCTCTCCCCCGCCTGCTTGCGAAGGGGAGGGGCAGTTTACACACACACACGCAGCTGCTGCATGCAGCAACGCACACAGAGGGAGGAGATGGCAGAGAGAATGCACTCCCCTGAAAACTCCCCTTGAATTCCTCCAGACTCAGAAAATGTAAAAGTTCACTTTTTGGAGATCCATAGAAAAAGGGTGAAAATGGAAAAAAGTATTCGAAAATAGTGCCTCATAAGGCGGGTAGAGTCCCTTGAAAACTCCCCTTGAATTCCTCCAGACTCAGAAAAAGTCAAAGTTGACTTTTTGGAGATCCATAGAAAAAGGGTGAAAATGAAAAAAAGTATGCTACAGCATGGATTCGAACACGCGACCAACCGCATCCAGGGGCCAGTGTTAACGCAGTGAGCCACTGGACCTGAGTACGCAAATATGCCTACTTGTGCATCTTAGACACTATGAATTCACTAAATGTACAACCTGTTCTCCATCAAAATGAACAAATGAGACATTAAATAACATCTACAGATCAAGACGAAGCGAATGGAAGCGGTCCCAGCCTCGTAGCTGTGAACAGCTGTGATCGCAGGAAAATGCTGTTACAAAGATTTCTCAGTATATCTCCGGGACATTTCCCTGGCTTTGCCACCGTCACAATGTACAAACAAGACATGAAATAACATCAACAGATCAAGACGAAGCGAATGGAAGTACCCCCGGAGTCATAGCATGTGTAAATCGAGACGAAACATCTCTCTCTCCCCCGCCTGCTTGCGAAGGGGAGGGGCAGTTTACACACACACACGCAGCTGCTGCATGCAGCAACGCACACAGAGGGAGGAGATGGCAGAGAGAATGCACTCCCCTGAAAACTCCCCTTGAATTCCTCCAGACTCAGAAAATGTAAAAGTTCACTTTTTGGAGATCCATAGAAAAAGGGTGAAAATGGAAAAAAGTATTCGAAAATAGTGCCTCATAAGGCGGGTAGAGTCCCTTGAAAACTCCCCTTGAATTCCTCCAGACTCAGAAAAAGTCAAAGTTGACTTTTTGGAGATCCATAGAAAAAGGGTGAAAATGAAAAAAAGTATGCTACAGCATGGATTCGAACACGCGACCAACGGCATCCAGGGGCGAGCGTTAACGCAGTGAGCCACTGGACATGAGTACTCAAACATGCCTACTTTTGCATCTTAGACACTCTGAATTCACTAAATGTACAACTTTTTCTCCATCAAAATGAACAAATGAGACATGAAATAACATCTACAGATCAAGACGAAGCGAATGGAAGCGGTCCCAGCCTCGTAGCTGTGAACAGCTGTGATCGCAGGAAAATGCTGTTACAAAGATTTCTCAGTATATCTCCGGGACATTTCCCTGGCTTTGCCACCGTCACAATGGACAAACGAGACATGAAATAACATCAACAGATCAAGACGAAGCGAATGGAAGTACCCCCGGAGTCATAGCATGTGTAAATCGAGACGAAACATCTCTCTCTCCCCCGCCTGCTTGCGAAGGGGAGGGGCAGTTTACACACACACACGCAGCTGCTGCATGCAGCAACGCACACAGAGGGAGGAGATGGCAGAGAGAATGCACTCCCCTGAAAACTCCCCTTGAATTCCTCCAGACTCAGAAAATGTAAAAGTTCACTTTTTGGAGATCCATAGAAAAAGGGTGAAGATGGAAAAAAGTATTCGAAAATAGTGCCTCATAAGGCGGGTAGAGTCCCTTGAAAACTCCCCTTGAATTCCTCCAGACTCAGAAAAAGTCAAAGTTGACTTTTTGGAGATCCATAGAAAAAGGGTGAAAATGAAAAAAAGTATGCCACAGTATGGATTCGAACACGCGACCAACCGCATCCAGGGGCGAGCATTAACGCAGTGAGCCACTGGACCTGAGTACTCAAACATGCCTACTTTTGCATCTTAGAAACTCTGAATTCACTAAATGTACAACTTTTTCTCCATCAAAATGAACAAATGAGACATGAAATAACATCTACAGATCAAGACGAAGCGAATGGAAGCGGTCCCAGCCTCGTAGCTGTGAACAGCTGTGATCGCAGGAAAATGCTGTTACAAAGATTTCTCAGTATATCTCCGGGACATTTCCCTGGCTTTCCCACCGACACAATGGACAAACGAGACATGAAATAACATCAACAGATCAAGACGAAGCGAATGGAGGTACCCCCGGAGTCATAGCATGTGTAAATCGAGACGAAACATCTCTCTCTCCCCCGCCTGCTTGCAAAGGGGAGGGGCAGTTTACACACACACACGCAGCTGCTGCATGCAGCAACGCACACAGAGGGAGGAGATGGCAGAGAGAATGCACTCCCCTGAAAACTCCCCTTGAATTCCTCCAGACTCAGAAAATGTAAAAGTTCACTTTTTGGAGATCCATAGAAAAAGGGTGAAAATGGAAAAAAGTATTCGAAAATAGTGCCTCATAAGGTGGGTAGAGTCCCTTGAAAACTCCCCTTGAATTCCTCCAGACTCAGAAAAAGTCAAAGTTGACTTTTTGGAGATCCATAGAAAAAGGGTGAAAATGAAAAAAAGTATGCCACAGCATGGATTCGAACACGCGACCAACGGCATCCAGGGGCGAGCGTTAACACAGTGAGCCACTGGACCTGAGTACTCAAACATGCCTACTTGTGCATCTTAGACACTCTGAATTTACTAAATGTACAACTTTTTCTCCATCAAAATGAACAAATGAGACATTAAATAACATCTACAGATCAAGACGAAGCGAATGGAAGCGGTCCCAGCCTCGTAGCTGCGAACAGCTGTGATCGCAGGAAAATGCTGTTACAAAGATTTCTCAGTATATCTCCGGGACATTTCCCTCGCTTTCCCACCGTCACAATGGACAAACGAGACATGAAATAACATCAACAGATCAAGACGAAGCAAATGGAGGTACCCCCGGACTCATAGCATGTGTAAATCGAGACGAAACATCTCTCTCTCCCCCGCCTGCTTGCGAGGGGGAGGGGCAGTTTACACACACACGCAGCTGCTGCATGCAGCAACACACACACAGGGAGGAGATGGCAGAGAGAACGCACTCCCCTGAAAACTCCCCTTGAATTCCTCCAGACTCAGAAAATGTAAAAGTTCACTTTTTGGAGATCCATAGAAAAAGGGTGAAAATGGAAAAAAATATTCGAAAATAGTGCCTCATAAGGCGGGTAGAGTCCCTTGAAAACTCCCCTTGAATTCCTCCAGACTCAGAAAAAGTCAAAGTTGACTTTTTGGAGATCCATAGAAAAAAGGGTGAAAATGAAAAAAAGTATGCCACAGCATGGATTCGAACACGCGACCAACCGCATCCAGGGGCGAGCATTAACGCAGTGAGCCACTGGACCTGAGTACGCAAATATGCCTACTTGTGCATCTTAGACACTATGAATTCACTAAATGTACAACTTTTTCTCCATCAAAATGAACAAATGAGACATGACATAACATCTACAGATCAAGACGAAGCGAATGGAAGCGGTCCCAGCCTCGTAGCTGTGAACAGCTGTGATCGCAGGAAAATGCTGTTACAAAGATTTCTCAGTATATCTCCGGGACATTTCCCTGGTTTTGCCACCGTCACAATGGACAAACGAGACATGAAATAACATCAACAGATCAAGACGAAGCGAATGGAAGTACCCCCGGAGTCATAGCATGTGTAAATCGAGACGAAACATCTCTCTCTCCCCCGCCTGCTTGCGAAGGGGAGGGGCAGTTTACACACACACACGCAGCTGCTGCATGCAGCAACGCACACAGAGGGAGGAGATGGAAGAGAGAATGCACTCCCCTGAAAACTCCCCTTGAATTCCTCCAGACTCAGAAAATGTAAAAGTTCACTTTTTGGAGATCCATAGAAAAAGGGTGAAAATGGAAAAAAGTATTCGAAAATAGTGCCTCATAAGGCGGGTAGAGTCCCTTGAAAACTCCCCTTGAATTCCTCCAGACTCAGAAAAAGTCAAAGTTGACTTTTTGGAGATCCATAGAAAAAGGGTGAAAATGAAAAAAAGTATGCCACAGTAAGGATTCGAACACGCGACCAACCGCATCCAGGGGCGAGCATTAACGCAGTGAGCCACTGGACCTGAGTACTCAAACATGCCTACTTTTGCATATTAGAAACTCTGAATTCACTAAATGTACAACTTTTTCTCCATCAAAATGAACAAATGAGACATGAAATAACATCTACAGATCAAGACGAAGCGAATGGAAGCGGTCCACGCCTCGTAGCTGTGAACAGCTGTGATCGCAGGAAAATGCTGTTACAAAGATTTCTCAGTATATCTCCGGGACATTTCCCTGGCTTTCCCACCGACACAATGGACAAACGAGACATGAAATAACATCAACAGATCAAGACGAAGCGAATGGAGGTACCCCCGGAGTCATAGCATGTGTAAATCGAGACGAAACATCTCTCTCTCCCCCGCCTGCTTGCGAAGGGGAGGGGCAGTTTACACACACACACGCAGCTGCTGCATGCAGCAACGCACACACAGGGAGGAGATGGCAGAGAGAATGCACTCCCCTGAAAACTCCCCTTGAATTCCTCCAGACTCAGAAAATGTAAAAGATCACTTTTTGGAGATCCATACAAAAAGGGTGAAAATGAAAAAAAGAATGCCACAGCATGGATTCGAACACGCGACCAACCGCATCCAGGGGCGAGCGTTAACGCAGTGAGCCACTGGACCTGAGTACTCAAACATGCCTACTTGTGCATCTTAGACACTCTGAATTCACTAAATGTACAACCTTTTCTCCATCAAAATGAACAAATGAGACATGAAATAACATCTCCAGATCAAGACGAAGCGAATGGAAGTTGTCCCAGCCTCGTAGCTGTGAACAGCTGTGATCGCAGGAAAATGCTGTTACAAAGATTTCTCAGTATATCTCCGGGACATTTCCCTGGCTTTCCCACCGTCACAATGGACAAACGAGACATGAAATAACATCAACAGATCAAGACGAAGCGAATGGAGGTACCCCCGGAGTCATAGCATGTGTAAATCGAGACAAAACATCTCTCTCTCCCCCGCCTGCTTGCGAGAGGGAGGGGCAGTTTACACACACACACAGCCGCTGCATGCAGCAACGCACACACAGGGAGGAGATGGCAGAGAGAATGCACTCCCCTGAAAACTCCCCTTGAATTCCTCCAGACTCAGAAAATGTAAAAGTTCACTTTTTGGAGATCCATAGGAAAAGGGTGAAAATGGAAAAAAGTATTCGAAAATAGTGCCTCATAAGGCGGGTAGAGTCCCTTGAAAACTCCCCTTGAATTCCTCCAGACTCAGAAAAAGTCAAAGTTGACTTTTTGGAGATCCATAGAAAAAGGGTGAAAATGAAAAAAAGTATGCCACAGCATGGATTCGAACACGCGACCAACCGCATCCAGGGGCGAACGTTAACGCAGTGAGCCACTGGACCTGAGTACTCAAATATGCCTACTTGTGCATCTTAGACACTCTGAATTCACTAAATGTACAACTTTTTATCCATCAAAATGAACAAATGAGACATGAAATAACATCTACAGATCAAGACGAAGCGAATGGAAGCGGTCCCAGCCTCGTAGCTTTGAACAGCTGTGATCGAAGGAAAATGCTGTTACAAAGATTTCTCAGTATATCTCCGGGACATTTCCCTGGCTTTCCCACCGTCACAATGGACAAACGAGACATGAAATAACATCAACAGATCAAGACGAAGCGAATGGAAGTACCCCCGGAGTCATAGCATGTGTAAATCGAGACGAAACATCTCTCTCTCCCCCGCCTGCTTGCGAAGGGGAGGGGCAGTTTACACACACACACGCAGCTGCTGCATGCAGCAACGCACACAGAGGGAGGAGATGGCAGAGATAATGCACTCCCCTGAAAACTCCCCATGAATTCCTCCAGACTCAGAAAATGTAAAAGTTCACTTTTTGGAGATCCATAGAAAAAGGGTGAAAATGGAAAAAAGTATTCGAAAATAGTGCCTCATAAGGCGGGTAGAGTCCCTTGAAAACTCCCCTTGAATTCCTCCAGACTCAGATAAGTCAAAGTTGACTTTTTGGAGATCCATAGAAAAAGGGTGAAAATGAAAAAAAGTATGCCACAGCATGGATTCGAACACGCGACCAACCGCATCCAGGGGCGAACGTTAACGCAGTGAGCCACTGGACCTGAGTACTCAAATATGCCTACTTGTGCATCTTAGACACTCTGAATTCACTAAATGTACAACTTTTTATCCATCAAAATGAACAAATGAGACATGAAATAACATCTACATCTACAGACGAAGCGAATGGAAGCGGTCCCAGCCTCGTAGCTGTGAACAGCTGTGATCGCAGGAAAATGCTGTTACAAAGATTTCTCAGTATATCTCCGGGACATTTCCCTAGCTTTCCCACCGTCACAATGGACAAACGAGACATGAAATAACATCAACAGATCAAGACGAAGCGAATGGAAGTACCCCCGGAGTCATAGCATGTGTAAATCGAGACGAAACATCTCTCTCTCCCCCGCCTGCTTGCGAAGGGGAGGGGCAGTTTACACACACACACGCAGCTGCTGCATGCAGCAACGCACACACAGGGAGGAGATTGCAGAGAGAATGCACTCCCCTGAAAACTCCCCTTGAATTCCTACAGACTCAGAAAATGTAAAAGTTAACTTTTTGGAGATCCATAGAAAAGGGTGAAAATGGAAAAAAGTATTCGAAAATAGTGCCTCATAAGGCGGGTAGAGTCCTTTGAAAACTCCCCTTGAATTCCTCCAGACTCAGAAAAAGTCAAAGTTGACTTTTTGGAGATCCATAGAAAAAGGGTGAAAATGAAAAAAAGTACGCCACAGCATGGATTCGAACACGCGACCAACCGCATCCAGGGGTGAGCGTTAACGCAGTGAGCCACTGGACCTGAGTACTCAAACATGCCTACTTGTGCATCTTAGACACTCTGAATTCACTAAATGTACAACCTTTTCTCCATCAAAATGAACAAATGAGACATGAAATAACATCTCCAGATCAAGACGAAGCGAATGGAAGCGGTCCAAGCTTCGTAGCTGTGAACAGCTGTGATCGCAGGAAAATGCTGTTACAAAGATTTCTCAGTATATATCCGGGACATTTCCCTAGCTTTCCCACCGTCACAATGGACAAACGAGACATGAAATAACATCAACAGATCAAGACGAAGCGAATGGAAGTACCCCCGGAGTCATAGCATGTGTAAATCGAGACGAAACATCTCTCTCTCCCCCGCCTGCTTGCGAAGGGGAGGGGCAGTTTACACACACACACGCAGCTGCTGCATGCAGCAACGCACACACAGGGAGGAGATGGCAGAGAGAATGCACTCCCCTGAAAACTCCCCTTGAATTCCTCCAGACTCAGAAAAAGTCAAAGTTGACTTTTTGGAGATCCATAGAAAAAGGGTGAAAATGAAAAAAAGTATTCGAAAATAGTGCCTCATAAGGCGGGTAGAGTCCTTTGAAAACTCCCCTTGAATTCCTCCAGACTCAGAAAAAGTCAAAGTTGACTTTTTGGAGATCCATAGAAAAAGGGTGAAAATGAAAAAAAGTATGCCACAGCATGGATTCGAACACGCGAACAACCGCATCCAGGGGCGAGCGTTAACGCAGTGAGCCACTGGACCTGAGTACTCAAACATGCCTACTTGTGCATCTTAGACACTCTGAATTCACTAAATGTACAACCTTTTCTCCATCAAAATGAACAAATGAGACATCAAATAACATCTCCAGATCAAGACGAAGCGAATGGAAGTTGTCCCAGCCTCGTAGCTGTGAACAGCTGTGATCGCAGGAAAATGCTGTTACAAAGATTTCTCAGTATATCTCCGGGACATTTCCCTGGCTTTCCCACCGTCACAATGGACAAACGAGACATGAAATAACATCAACAGATCAAGACGAAGCGAATGGAGGTACCCCCGGAGTCATAGCATGTGTAAATCGAGACAAAACATCTCTCTCTCCCCCGCCTGCTTGCGAGAGGGAGGGGCAGTTTACACACACACACAGCCGCTGCATGCAGCAACGCACACACAGGGAGGAGATGGCAGAGAGAATGCACTCCCCTGAAAACTCCCCTTGAATTCTTCCAGACTCAGAAAATGTAAAAGTTCACTTTTTGGAGATCCATAGAAAAAGGGTGAAAATGGAAAAAAGTATTCGAAAATAGTGCCTCATAAGGCGGGTAGAGTCCCTTGAAAACTCCCCTTGAATTCCTCCAGACTCAGAAAAAGTCAAAGTTGACTTTTTGGAGATCCATAGAAAAAGGGTGAAAATGAAAAAAAGTATGCCACAGTATGGATTCGAACACGCGACCAACCGCATCCAGGGGCGAGCATTAACGCAGTGAGCCACTGGACCTGAGTACTCAAACATGCCTACTTTTGCATCTTAGACACTCTGAATTCACTAAATGTACAACTTTTTCTCCATCAAAATGAACAAATGAGACATGAAATAACATCTACAGATCAAGACGAAGCGAATGGAGGCGGTCCCAGCCTCGTAGCTGTGAACAGCTGTGATCGCAGGAAAATGCTGTTACAAAGATTTCTCAGTATATCTCCGGGACATTTCCCTGGCTTTCCCACCGTCACAATGGACAAACGAGACATGAAAAACATCAACAGATCAAGACGAAGCGAATGGAGGTACACCCGGAGTCATACTATGTGTAAATCGAGACGAAACATCTCTCTCTCCCCCGCCTGCTTGCGAAGGGGAGGGGCAGTTTACACACACACACGCAGCTGCTGCATGCAGCAACGCACACAGAGGGAGGAGATGGCAGAGAGAATGCACTCCCCTGAAAACTCCCCTTGAATTCCTCCAGACTCAGAAAATGTAAAAGTTCACTTTTTGGAGATCCATAGAAAAAGGGTGAAAATGGAAAAAAGTATTCAAAAATAGTGCCTCATAAGGCGGGTAGAGTCCCTTGAAAACTCCCCTTGAATTCCTCCAGACTCAGAAAAAGTCAAAGTTGATTTTTTGGAGATCCATAGAAAAAGGGTGAAAATGAAAAAAAGTATGCCACAGTATGGATTCGAACACGCGACCAACCGCATCCAGGGGCGAGCATTAACGCAGTGAGCCACTGGACCTGAGTACTCAAACATGCCTACTTGTGCATCTTAGACACTCTGAATTTACTAAATGTACAACTTTTTCTCCATCAAAATGAACAAATGAGACATTAAATAACATCTACAGATCAAGACGAAGCGAATGGAAGCGGTCCCAGCCTCGTAGCTGCGAACAGCTGTGATCGCAGGAAAATGCTGTTACAAAGATTTCTCAGTATATCTCCGAGACATTTCCCTGGCTTTCCCACCGTCACAATGGACAAACGAGACATGAAATAACATCAACAGATCAAGACGAAGCGAATGGAAGTACCCCCGGAGTCATAGCATGTGTAAATCGAGACGAAACATCTCTCTCTCCCCCGCCTGCTTGCGAAGGGGAGGGGCAGTTTACACACACACACACGCAGCTGCTGCATGCAGCAACCCACACACAGGGAGGAGATGGCAGAGAGAATGCACTCCCCTGAAAACTCCCCTTGAATTCCTCCAGACTCAGAAAATGTAAAAGTTCACTTTTTGGAGATCCATAGAAAAAGGGTGAAAATGGAAAAAAGTATTCGAAAATAGTGCCTCATAAGGCGGGTAGAGTCCCTTGAAAACTCCCCTTGAATTCCTCCAGACTCAGAAAAAGTCAAAGTTGACTTTTTGGAGATCCATAGAAAAAGGGTGAAAATGAAAAAAAGTATGCCACAGTATGGATTCGAACACGCGACCAACCGCATCCAGGGGCGAGCATTAACGCAGTGAGCCACTGGACCTGAGTACTCAAACATGCCTACTTTTGCATCTTAGAAACTCTGAATTCACTAAATGTACAACTTTTTCTCCATCAAAATGAACAAATGAGACATTAAATAACATCTACAGATCAAGACGAAGCGAATGGAAGCGGTCCCAGCCTCGTAGCTGTGAACAGCTGTGATCGCAGGAAAATGCTGTTACAAAGATTTCTCAGTATATCTCCGGGACATTTCCCTGGCTTTCCCACCGTCACAATGGACAAACGAGACATGAAATAACATCAACAGATCAAGACGAAGCGAATGGAGGTACCCCCGGAGTCATAGCATGTGTAAATCGAGACGAAACATCTCTCTCTCCCCCGCCTGCTTGCGAAGGGGAGGGGCAGTTTACACACACACACGTAGCTGCTGCATGCAGCAACGCACACAGAGGGAGGAGATGACAGAGAGAATGCACTCCCCTGAAAACTCCCCTTGAATTCCTCCAGACTCAGAAAATGTAAAAGTTCACTTTTTGGAGATCCATAGAAAAAGGGTCAAAATGGAAAAAAGTATTCGAAAATAGTGCCTCATAAGGCGGGTAGAGTCTCTTGAAAACTCCCCTTGAATTCCTCCAGACTCAGAAAAAGTCAAAGTTGACTTTTTGGAGATCCATAGAAAAAGGGTGAAAATGAAAAAAAGTATGCCACAGTATGGATTCGAACACGCGACCAACCGCATCCAGGGGCGAGCATTAACGCAGTGAGCCACTGGACCTGAGTACTCAAACATGCCTACTTTTGCATCTTAGAAACTCTGAATTCACTAAATGTACAACTTTTTCTCCATCAAAATGAACAAATGAGACATGAAATAACATCTACAGATCAAGACGAAGCGAATGGAAGCGGTCCCAGCCTCGTAGCTGTGAACAGCTGTGATCGCAGGAAAATGCTGTTACAAAGATTTCTCAGTATATCTCCGGGACATTTCCCTGGCTTTCCCACCGTCACAATGGACAAACGAGACATGAAATAACATCAACAGATCAAGACGAAGCGAATGGAAGTACCCCCGGAGTCATAGCATGTGTAAATCGAGACGAAACATCTCTCTCTCCCCCGCCTGCTTGCGAAGGGGAGGGGCAGTTTACACACACACACGCAGCTGCTGCATGCAGCAACGCACACAGAGGGAGGAGATGGCAGAGAGAATGCACTCCCCTGAAAACTCCCCTTGAATTCCTCCAGACTCAGAAAAAGTCAAAGTTGACTTTTTGGAGATCCATAGAAAAAGGGTGAAAATGAAAAAAAGTATGCCACAGTATGGATTCGAACACGCGACCAACCGCATCCAGGGGCGAGCATTAACGCAGTGAGCCACTGGACCTGAGTACTCAAACATGCCTACTTTTGCATCTTAGACACTCTGAATTCACTAAATGTACAACTTTTTCTCCATCAAAATGAACAAATGAGACATGAAATAACATCTACAGATCAAGACGAAGCGAATGGAGGCGGTCCCAGCCTCGTAGCTGTGAACAGCTGTGATCGCAGGAAAATGCTGTTACAAAGATTTCTCAGTATATCTCCGGGACATTTCCCTGGCTTTGCCACCGTCACAATGGACAAATGAGACATGAAATAACATCAACAGATCAAGACGAAGCGAATGGAAGTACCCCCGGAGTCATAGCATGTGTAAATCGAGACGAAACATCTCTCTCTCCCCCGCCTGCTTGCGAAGGGGAGGGGCAGTTTACACACACACACTCAGCTGCTGCATGCAGCAACGCACACAGAGGGAGGAGATGGCAGAGAGAATGCACTCCCCTGAAAACTCCCCTTGAATTCCTCCAGACTCAGAAAATGTAAAAGTTCACTTTTTGGAGATCCATAGAAAAAGGGTGAAAATGGAAAAAAGTATTCGAAAATAGTGCCTCATAAGGCGGGTAGAGTCTCTTGAAAACTCCCCTTGAATTCCTCCAGACTCAGAAAAAGTCAAAGTTGACTTTTTGGAGATCCATAGAAAAAGGGTGAAAATGAAAAAAACTATGCCACAGTATGGATTCGAACACGCGACCAACCGCATCCAGGGGCGAGCATTAACGCAGTGAGCCACTGGACCTGAGTACTCAAACATGCCTACTTTTGCATCTTAGAAACTCTGAATTCACTAAATGTACAACTTTTTCTCCATCAAAATGAACAAATGAGACATGAAATAACATCTACAGATCAAGACGAAGCGAATGGAAGCGGTCCCAGCCTCGTAGCTGTGAACAGCTGTGATCGCAGGAAAATACTGTTACAAAGATTTCTCAGTATATCTCCGGGACATTTCCCTGGCTTTGCCACCGTCACAATGGACAAACTAGACATGAAATAACATCAACAGATCAAGACGAAGCGAATGGAAGTACCCCCGGAGTCATAGCATGTGTAAATCGAGACAAAACATCTCTCTCTCCCCCGCCTGCTTGCGAAGGGGAGGGGCAGTTTACACACACACACGCAGCTGCTGCATGCAGCAACGCACACAGAGGGAGGAGATGGCAGAGAGAATGCACTCCCCTGAAAACTCCCCTTGAATTCCTCCAGACTCAGAAAATGTAAAAGTTCACTTTTTGGAGATCCATAGAAAAAGGGTGAAAATGGAAAAAAGTATTCGAAAATAGTGCCTCATAAGGCGGGTAGAGTCCCTTGAAAACTCCCCTTGAATTCCTCCAGACTCAGAAAAAGTCAAAGTTGACTTTTTGGAGATCCATAGAAAAAGGGTGAAAATGAAAAAAAGTATGCCACAGTATGGATTCGAACACGCGACCAACCGCATCCAGGGGCGAGCATTAACGCAGTGAGCCACTGGACCTGAGTACTCAAACATGCCTACTTTTGCATCTTAGAAACACTGAATTCACTAAATGTACAACTTTTTCTCCATCAAAATGAACAAATGAGACATGAAATAACATCTACAGATCAAGACGAAGCGAATGGAAGCGGTCCCAGCCTCGTAGCTGTGAACAGCTGTGATCGCAGGAAAATGCTGTTACAAAGATTTATCAGTATATCTCCGGGACATTTCCCTGGCTTTCCCACCGACACAATGGACAAACGAGACATGAAATAACATCAACAGATCAAGACGAAGCGAATGGAGGTACCCCCGGAGTCATAGCATGTGTAAATCGAGACGAAACATCTCTCTCTCCCCCGCCTGCTTGCGAGGGGGAGGGGCAGTTTACACACACACGCAGCTGCTGCATGCAGCAACACACACACAGGGAGGAGATGGCAGAGAGAACGCACTCCCCTGAAAACTCCCCTTGAATTCCTCCAGACTCAGAAAATGTAAAAGTTCACTTTTTGGAGATCCATAGAAAAAGGGTGAAAATGGAAAAAAGTATTCGAAAATAGTGCCTCATAAGGCGGGTAGAGTCCCTTGAAAACTCCCCTTGAATTCCTCCAGACTCAGAAAAAGTCAAAGTTGACTTTTTGGAGATCCATAGAAAAAGGGTGAAAATGAAAAAAAGTATGCCACAGCATGGATTCGAACACGCGACCAACCGCATCCAGGGGCGAGCATTAACGCAGTGAGCCACTGGACCTGAGTACTCAAACATGCCTACTTTTGCATCTTAGAAACTCTGAATTCACTAAATGTACAACTTTTTCTCCATCAACATGAACAAATGAGACATGAAATAACATATACAGATCAAGACGAAGCGAATGGAAGCAGTCCCAGCCTCGTAGCTGCGAACAGCTGTGATCGCAGGAAAATGCTGTTACAAAGATTTCTCAGTATATCTCCGGGACATTTCCCTGGCTTTCCCACCGTCACAATGGACAAACGAGACATGAAATAACATCAACAGATCAAGACGAAGCGAATGGAGGTACCCCCGGAGTCATAGCATGTGTAAATCGAGACGAAACATCTCTCTCTCCCCCGCCTGCTTGCGAGGGGGAGGGGCAGTTTACACACACACGCAGCTGCTGCATGCAGCAACACACACACAGGGAGGAGATGGCAGAGAGAACGCACTCCCCTGAAAACTCCCCTTGAATTCCCCCAGACTCAGAAAATGTAAAAGATCACTTTTTGGAGATCCATAGAAAAAGGGTGAAAATGGAAAAAAGTATTCGAAAATAGTGCCTCATAAGGCGGTTAGAGTCCCTTGAAAACTCCCCTTGAATTCTTCCAGACTAAGAAAAGTCAAAGTTGACTTTTTGGAGATCCATAGAAAAAGGGTGAAAATGAAAAAAAGTATGCCACAGCATGGATTCGAACACGCGTCCAACCGCATCCAGGGGCGAGCATTAACGCAGTGAGCCACTGGACCTGAGTACTCAAACATGCCTACTTTTGCATCTTAGAAACTCTGAATTCACTAAATGTACAACTTTTTCTCCATCAACATGAACAACTGAGACATTAAATAACATCTACAGATCAAGACGAAGCGAATGGAAGCGGTCCCAGCCTCGTAGCTGCGAACAGCTGTGATCGCAGGAAAATGCTGTTACAAAGATTTCTCAGTATATCTCCGGGACATTTCCCTGGCTTTCCCACCGTCACAATGGACAAACAAGACATGAAATAACATCAACAGATCAAGACGAAGCGAATGGAAGTACCCCCGGAGTCATAGCATGTGTAAATCGAGACGAAACATCTCTCTCTCCCGCGCCTGCTTGCGAGGGGGAGGGGCAGTTTACACACACACACAGCTGATGCATGCAGCAACGCACACACAGGGAGGAGATGGCAGAGAGAACGCACTCCCCTGAAAACTCCCCTTGAATTCCTCCAGACTCAGAAAATGTAAAAGTTCAGAAAAAAGTATTCGAAAATAGTGCCTCATAAGGCGGGTAGAGTCCCTTGAAAACTCCCCTTGAATTCCTCCAGACTCAGAAAAAGTCAAAGTTGACTTTTTGGAGATCCATAGAAAAAGGGTGAAAATGAAAAAAAGTATGCCACAGCATGGACTCGAACATGCGACCAACCGCATCCAGGGGCGAGCGTTAACGCAGTGAGCCACTGGACCTGAGTACTCAAACATGCCTACTTGTGCATCTTAGAAACTCTGAATTCACTAAATGTACAACTTTTTCTCCATCAAAATGAACAAATGAGACATGAAATAACATCTACAGATCAAGACGAAGCGAATGGAAGCGGTCCCAGCCTCGTAGCTGTGAACAGCTGTGATCGCAGGAAAATGCTGTTACAAAGATTTCTCAGTATATCTCCGGGACATTTCCCTGGCTTTCTCACCGTCACAATGGACAAACGAGACATGAAATAACATCAACAGATCAAGACGAAGCGAATGGAGGTACCCCCGGAGTCATAGCATGTGTAAATCGAGACGAAACATATCTCTCTCCCCCGCCTGCTTGCGAGGGGGAGGGGCAGTTTACACAGACACACAGCTGCTGCATGCAGCAACACACACACAGGGAGGAGATAGCAGAGAGAACGCACTCCCCTGAAAACTCCCCTTGAATTCCTCCAGACTCAGAAAAAGTCGAAGTTGACTTTTTGGAGATCCATAGAAAAAGGGTGAAAATGAAAAAAAGTATGCTACAGCATGGATTCGAACACGCGACCAACCGCATCCAGGGGCGAGCGTTAACGCAGTGAGCCACTGGACCTGAGTACTCAAACATGCCTACTTTTGCAACTTAGAAACTCTGAATTCACTAAATGTACAACTTTTTCTCCATCAAAATGAACAAATGAGACATGAAATAACATCTACAGATCAAGACGAAGCGAATGGAAGTGATCCCAGCCTCGTAGCTGTGAACAGCTGTGATCGCAGGAAAATGCTGTTACAAAGATTTCTCAGTATATCTCCGGGACATTTCCCTGGCTTTCCCACCGTCACAATGGACAAACGAGACATGAAATAACATCAACAGATCAAGACGAAGCGAATGGAGGTACCCCCGGAGTCATAGCATGTGTAAATCGAGACGAAACATCTCTCTCTCCCCCGCCTGCTTGCGAAGGGGAGGGGCAGTTTACACACACACGCAGCTGCTGCATGCAGCAACGCACACACAGGGAGGAGATGGCAGAGAGAACGCACTCCCCTGAAAACTCCCCTTGAATTCCTCCAGACTCAGAAAATGTAAAAGATCACTTTTTGGAGATCCATAGAAAAAGGGTGAAAATGAAAAAAAGAATGCCACAGCATGGATTCGAACACGCGACCAACCGCATCCAGGGGCGAGCGTTAACACAGTGAGCCACTGGACCTGAGTACTCAAACATGCCTATTTGTGCATCTTAGACACTCTGAATTTACTAAATGTACAACTTGTTCTCCATCAAAATGAACAAATGAGACATTAAATAACATCTACAGATCAAGACGAAGCGAATTGAAGCGGTCCCAGCCTCGTAGCTGCGAACAGCTGTGATCGCAGGAAAATGCTGTTCCAAAGATTTCTCAGTATATCTCCGGGACATTTCCCTGGCTTTGCCACCGTCACAATGGACAAATGAGACATGAAATAACATCAACAGATCAAGACGAAGCGAATGGAAGTACCCCCGGAGTCATAGCATGTGTAAATCGAGACGAAACATCTCTCTCTCCCCCGCCTGCTTGCGAAGGGGAGGGGCAGTTTACACACACACACGCAGCTGCTGCATGCAGCAACGCACACAGAGGGAGGAGATGGCAGAGAGAATGCACTCCCCTGAAAACTCCCCTTGAATTCCTCCAGACTCAGAAAATGTAAAAGTTCACTTTTTGGAGATCCATAGAAAAAGGGTGAAAATGGAAAAAAGTATTCGAAAATAGTGCCTCATAAGGCGGGTAGAGTCTCTTGAAAACTCCCCTTGAATTCCTCCAGACTCAGAAAAAGTCAAAGTTGACTTTTTGGAGATCCATAGAAAAAGGGTGAAAATGAAAAAAAGTATGCCACAGTATGGATTCGAACACGCGACCAACCGCATCCAGGGGCGAGCGTTAACGCAGTGAGCCACTGGACCTGAGTACTCAAACATGCCTACTTTTGCATCTTAGAAACTCTGAATTGACTAAATGTACAACTTTTTCTCCATCGAAATGAACAAATGAGACATGAAATAACATCTACAGATCAAGACGAAGCGAATGGAAGTACCCCCGGAGTCATAGCATGTGTAAATCGAGACGAAACATCTCTCTCTCCCCCGCCTGCTTGCGAAGGGGAGGGGCAGTTTACACACACACACGCAGCTGCTGCATGCAGCAACGCACACAGAGGGAGGAGATGGCAGAGAGAATGCACTCCCCTGAAAACTCCCCTTGAATTCCTCCAGACTCAGAAAAAGTCAAAGTTGACTTTTTGGAGATCCATAGAAAAAGGGTGAAAATGAAAAAAAGAATGCCACAGCATGGATTCGAACACGCGACCAACCGCATCCAGGGGCGAGCGTTAACACAGTGAGCCACTGGACCTGAGTACTCAAACATGCCTACTTGTGCATCTTAGACACTCTGAATTTACTAAATGTACAACTTTTTCTCCATCAAAATGAACAAATGAGACATTAAATAACATCTACAGATCAAGACGAAGCGAATTGAAGCGGTCCCAGCCTCGTAGCTGTGAACAGCTGTGATCGCAGGAAAATGCTGTTACAAAGATTTCTCAGTATATCTCCGGGACATTTCCCTGGCTTTCCCACCGTCACAATGGACAAACGAGACATGAAATAACATCAACAGATCAAGACGAAGCGAATGGAGGTACCCCCGGAGTCATAGCATGTGTAAATCGAGACGAAACATCTCTCTCTACCCCGCCTGCTTGCGAAGGGGAGGGGCAGTTTACACACACACGCAGCTGCTGCATGCAGCAACGCACACACAGGGAGGAGATGGCAGAGAGAACGCACTCCCCTGAAAACTCCCCTTGAATTCCTCCAGACTCAGAAAATGTAAAAGTTCACTTTTTGGAGATCCATAGAAAAAGGGTGAAAATGGAAAAAAGTATTCGAAAATAGTGCCTCATAAGGCGGGTAGAGTCCCTTGAAAACTCCCCTTGAATTCCTCCAGACTCAGAAAAAGTCAAAGTTGACTTTTTGGAGATCCATAGAAAAAGGGTGAAAATGAAAAAAAGTATGCTACAGCATGGATTCGAACACGCGACCAACCGCATCCAGGGGCGAGCGTTAACGCAGTGAGCCACTGGACCTGAGTACTCAAACATGCCTACTTGTGCATCTTAGAAACTCTGAATTCACTAAATGTACAACTTTTTCTCCATCAAAATGAACAAATGAGACATTAAATAACATCTACAGATCAAGACGAAGCGAATGGAAGCGGTCCCAGCCTCGTAGCTTTGAACAGCTGTGATCGCAGGAAAATGCTGTTCCAAAGATTTCTCAGTATATCTCCGGGACATTTCCCTGGCTTTGCCACCGTCACAATGGACAAATGAGACATGAAATAACATCAACAGATCAAGACGAAGCGAATGGAAGTACCCCCGGAGTCATAGCATGTCTAAATCGAGACGAAACATCTCTCTCTCCCCCGCCTGCTTGCGAAGGGGAGGGGCAGTTTACACACACACACACGCAGCTGCTGCATGCAGCAACGCACACAGAGGGAGGAGATGGCAGAGAGAATGCACTCCCCTGAAAACTCCCCTTGAATTCCTCCAGACTCAGAAAATGTAAAAGTTCAGAAAAAAGTATTCGAAAATAGTGCCTCATAAGGCGGGTAGAGTCCCTTGAAAACTCCCCTTGAATTCCTCCAGACTCAGAAAAAGTCAAAGTTGACTTTTTGGAGATCCATAGAAAAAGGGTGAAAATGAAAAAAAGTATGCCACAGCATGGATTCGAACACGCGACCAACCGCATCCAGGGGCGAGCATTAACGCAGTGAGCCACTGGACCTGAGTACTCAAACATGCCTACTTTTGCATCTTAGAAACTCTGAATTCACTAAATGTACAACTTTTTCTCCATCAACATGAACAACTGAGACATTAAATAACATCTACAGATCAAGACGAAGCGAATGGAAGCGGTCCCAGCCTCGTAGCTGCGAACAGC
>NW_027639728.1:0-1000 GCF_949606895.1 Notothenia rossii
CTTTCCTTTCACTTGTTGACGGATAATCTCCTCTGGACCAACACAGAGCCTCTAGCCATATCTGTAATCCAGACTAATCCTAATGCAATGGGCTGCATTGATACCGTGGGCTATTTTTTATCAGAGGGATCTCTAGCTGTGTTATGTTGATTGCGGCATTTAAAAAATATTTTGGTTCTGAATAAATCTTACTTAAATACATACTTATTGACCTGTTCTATAAAAAACATGTGTGTGTGTGTGTGTGTGTGTGTGTGTGTGTGTGTGTGTGTGTGTGTGTGTGTGTGTGTGTGTGTGTGTGTGTGTGTGTGTGTGTGTGTGTGTGTGTGTGTGTGTGTGTGTGTGCTTTATGGTGATTGCACTGTATATTTTGTATTTTGTATAGTTTCTGCTGACTGTTTAATGTTAACGCGGCAGGTGCGAGTATGGGAGATCCCAGAGGGCGGTCTGAGGCGCAACATGACGGAGGCGGTGCTGGAGCTGTACGGCCACAGCAGGCGGGTGGGTGTGATCGAGTGGCACCCCACCAGCAGCGGCATTCTCTTCAGCGCTGGCTATGATTACAAGGTACTGCACAGTAACATCTAACCAACTCAAATCAGCAAAGTACACTGAAAGCACTATGAGTAAAGCAGCTCAATGTTTAATTCATGCCTTCTTAGATACTCAAATACTGATTAGATATATAAAACGTGTCACTTTTAGTTAATTTTGAATGTATTCTTATATGATATTGTGTTTGATTAATCAATTATTGTTTGTATTTATCAAGGACAAATGCCAAATAATTGCTGGTTATAGCTTCCTAAATATTAACTTTCCATATCATAATCAAATGAGTATTTCAGGGTATTTGTCAGATATAACATAAATATAACACCTTGGGCTCTGAAAAATTGTGTTCAGCGTTTTTGCTGTTTTAGGTCATTTTATAAACTGAACGATTAATAGAATTTCCTAAAACACTAAATGACAGAGTAATTTTATGTAAAGTATATTG
>NW_027639727.1:0-102373 GCF_949606895.1 Notothenia rossii
TAATGGTGTTTTTGGCATTTAAATGATGGGTCTTATCATTATCCAGGGTCCCCGACACAATGAAACTAGTCTGGAGCTCGCTGGGGTCCCGCAAAATGCTTTAATCACGATTTTGTCCTTTTCCCCATCACTTTGTTAACGAAGTGGACAGAGGCTGTTTTTTGCCCCTAAAAGTGACTTTTAATGGTGTTTTTGGCATTTAAATGATGTGTTTTATCATTATCCAGGGTCCCCGACACAATGAAACTAGTCTGGAGCTCGCTGGGGTCCCGCAAAATGCTTTAATCACGATTTGGTCCATTTCCCCATCAGTTTGTTAACGAAGTGGACAGAGGCTGTTTTTTGCCCCTAAAAGTGACTTTTAATGGTGTTTTTTGTATTTAAATGATGGGTCTTATCATTGTGGAGGGTCCCCAAGACAATGCACATAGTCTGGAGCTCGCTGGGGTCCCGCAAATGCTTTAATCACGATTTGGTCCATTTCCCCATCAGTTTGTTAACGAAGTGGACAGAGGCTGTTTTTTGCCCCTAAAAGTGACTTTTAATGGTGTTTTTGGCATTTAAATGATGTGTTTTATCATTATCCAGGGTCCCCGACACAATGCACATAGTCTGGAGCTCGCTGGGGTCCCGCAAAATGCTTTAATCACGATTTTGTCCTTTTCCCCATCACTTTGTTAACGAAGTGGACAGAGGCTGTTTTTTGCCCCTAAAAGTGACTTTTAATGGTGTTTTTGGCATTTAAATGATGGGTCTTATCATTATCCAGGGTCCCCGACACAATGAATATAGTCTGGAGCTCGCTGGGGTCCCGCAAAATGCTTTAATCACGATTTTGTCCTTTTCCCCATCACTTTGTTAACGAAGTGGACAGAGGCTGTTTTTTGCCCCTAAAAGTGACTTTTAATGGTGTTTTTGGCATTTAAATGATGGGTTTTATATTTCTCCAGGGTCCCCGACACAATGAAACTAGTCTGGAGCTCGCTGGGGTCCCGCAAAATGCTTTAATCACGATTTTGTCCTTTTCCCCATCAGTTTGTTAACGAAGTGGACAGAGGCTGTTTTTTGCCCCTAAAAGTGACTTTTAATGGTGTTTTTGGCATTTAAATGATGGGTTTTATATTTCTCCAGGGTCCCCGACACAATGAAACTAGTCTGGAGCTCGCTGGGGTCCCGCAAAATGCTTTAATCACGATTTTGTCCTTTTCCCCATCACTTTGTTAACGAAGTGGACAGAGGCTGTTTTTTGCCCCTAAAAGTGACTTTTAATGGTGTTTTTGGCATTTAAATGATGTGTTTTATCATTATCCAGGGTCCCCGACACAATGCACATAGTCTGGAGCTCGCTGGGGTCCCGGAAATGCTTTAATCACGATTTGGTCCTTTTCCCCATCAGTTTGTTAACGAAGTGGACAGAGGCTGTTTTTTGCCCCTAAAAGTGACTTTTAATGGTGTTTTTTGTATTTAAATGATGTGTTTTATCTTTCTCCAGGGTCCCCGACGCAATGCACATAGTCTGGAGCTCGCTGGGGTCCCGCAAATGCTTTAATCAGGCGTTTTAACACTTTTCCCCACGAAAATTATTTTTAATTATTTTTTGGGGGCTATATAAATCAAATTCCGGTTAATGCGGAGCACAATTGTACCTTTTACTATTTTAATGTATTTGCATGATATATCTTTGGGCGATAAAAGCGACATATTTGGATGACTTTGTCAGTTTATGGAGCTTATCCCACAAATCCCGGATGATCCGGGCCAAATTTGGGAGCTCATAGGCAGCCTGCCATAGGCCCCCACCCGTGGAATGAAAAAAAAATGAAAGAAAACGGTCAATTATATGTTAAAATAATCAAAAAATGAACTTTTAAAATTACATGGGAGAGGGGATCTGAAAAATTGGAGAAGGGGAAAAGTGTTCGGCGCTTCGGGACGAAGCGCCGAACACTTTTCCCCTACCCCGTTGCAAGGTACAACGGAGAGGGGAATCCAGACTTCCCCTCCTCCGTTGTAAAAAACCGTTCATGTTTTACAAGCTACCTTCTGCACGAAATCGGAAACCCGGTTTTTGAGAGGACTCAGAAAAAAAACGGCTGTGTAACTTCATGGAGGAATTCATCCGCTGTATGTGCACTTTGGCTCGGATACATTTTGTTGCCTGGAGACCCCCCAGCATGGTTCTTACCAAACTTAAAGTTTTTGAACTGGGCTCTGGAGGAAGGTAAGGGGAGTTGACAGGGGACTCAATCCGCCTCATGAGGCACTATTTTCGGATACATTTCAACACTTTTAGCCCTTTTTGATGGTTCTCCAAAAAATAACTCTGACTTTTTCAGAGTGTGGAGGAAGGTGAGGGGAGTTGACAGGGGACTTTATCCGCCTTATGGGGCACTATTCTCGGATACATTTCAACACTTTTAGCCCTTTTTGATGGTTCTCCAAAAAATAACTCTGACTTTTTCAGAGTGTGGAGGAAGGTGAGGGGAGTTGACAGGGGACTTTATCCGCCTTATGGGGCACTATTCTCGGATACATTTCAACACTTTTAGCCCTTTTTGATGGTTCTCCAAAAAATAACTCTGACTTTTTCAGAGTGTGGAGGAAGGTGAGGGGAGTTGACAGGGGACTTTACCCGCCTTATGGGGCACTACTCTCGGATACATTTCAACACTTTTAGCCCTTTTTGATGGTTCTCCAAAAAATAACTCTGACTTTTTCAGAGTGTGGAGGAAGGTGAGGGGAGTTGACAGGGGACTTTATCCGCCTTATGGGGCACTATTCTCGGATACATTTCAACACTTTTAGCCCTTTTTGATGGTTCTCCAAAAAATAACTCTGACTTTTTCAGAGTGTGGAGGAAGGTGAGGGGAGTTGACAGGGGACTTTACCCGCCTTATGGGGCACTATTCCCGGATACATTTCAACACTTTTAGCCCTTTTTGATGGTTCTCCAAAAAATAACTCTGACTTTTTCAGAGTGTGGAGGAAGGTGAGGGGAGTTGACAGGGGACTTTACCCGCCTTATGGGGCACTATTCCCGGATACATTTCAACACTTTTAGCCCTTTTTGATGGTTCTCCAAAAAATAACTCTGACTTTTTCAGAGTGTGGAGGAAGGTGAGGGGAGTTGACAGGGGACTTTACCCGCCTTATGGGGCACTATTCCCGGATACATTTCAACACTTTTAGCCCTTTTTGATGGTTCTCCAAAAAATAACTCTGACTTTTTCAGAGTGTGGAGGAAGGTGAGGGGAGTTGACAGGGGACTTTACCCGCCTTATGGGGCACTATTCTCGGATACATTTTTTCATTTTCACCCATTTTTGATGGTTCTCCAAAAAATAACTCTGACTTTTTCAGAGTGTGGAGGAAGGTGAGGGGAGTTGACAGGGGACTTTACCCGCCTTATGGGGCACTATTCCCGGATACATTTCAACACTTTTAGCCCTTTTTGATGGTTCTCCAAAAAATAACTCTGACTTTTTCAGAGTGTGGAGGAAGGTGAGGGGAGTTGACAGGGGACTTTACCCGCCTTATGGGGCACTATTCTCCGATACATTTTTTCATTTTCACCCATTTTTGATGGTTCTCCAAAAAATAACTCTGACTTTTTCAGAGTGTGGAGGAAGGTGAGGGGAGTTGACAGGGGACTTTACCCGCCTTATGGGGCACTATTCCCGGATACATTTCAACACTTTTAGCCCTTTTTGATGGTTCTCCAAAAAATAACTCTGACTTTTTCAGAGTGTGGAGGAAGGTGAGGGGAGTTGACAGGGGACTTTACCCGCCTTATGGGGCACTATTCCCGGATACATTTCAACACTTTTAGCCCTTTTTGATGGTTCTCCAAAAAATAACTCTGACTTTTTCAGAGTGTGGAGGAAGGTGAGGGGAGTTGACAGGGGACTTTACCCGCCTTATGGGGCACTATTCTCGGATACATTTTTTCATTTTCACCCATTTTTGATGGTTCTCCAAAAAATAACTCTGACTTTTTCAGAGTGTGGAGGAAGGTGAGGGGAGTTGACAGGGGACTTTACCCGCCTTATGGGGCACTATTCTCGGATACATTTTTTCATTTTCACCCATTTTTGATGGTTCTCCAAAAAGACAAGTTAGTCTTTTTTCTTCCCCCTTCCTCTTCTGATTTCTCACTGATCGAATGGCAAACGCGACCCGCCATCGGAGGGCCTCCGCCGGCCCGGCCTCGTGCCGGTGCTCTGGCGGTCGGTTCCTCCGAACTGCGGGTTCGACTCTGATGGCCGGGAGGGACGAGGGAAACGTCGGGGGGGTCTGCTGGAGGCTCCGGGCACAGGACCCTACTTCATCAAACTACCTATTTGATCCTGCGTAACAACCACATATATGCTTGTCTGCAAAGACATTGATCGAATGGCAAACGCGACCCGCCATCGGAGGGCCTCCGCCGGCCCGGCCTCGTGCCGGTGCTCTGGCGGTCGGTTCCTCCGAACTGCGGGTTCGACTCTGATGGCCGGGAGGGACGAGGGAAACGTCGGGGGGGTCTGCTGGAGGCTCCGGGCACAGGACCCTACTTCATCAAACTACCTATTTGATCCTGCGTAACAACCACATATATGCTTGTCTGCAAAGACATTGATCGAATGGCAAACGTGACCCGCCATCGGAGGGCCTCCGCCGGCCCGGCCTCGTGCCGGTGCTCTGGCGGTCGGTTCCTCCGAACTGCGGGTTCGACTCTGATGGCCGGGAGGGACGAGGGAAACGTCGGGGGGGTCTGCTGGAGGCTCCTGCTGGAGTCTTGCGTTCACTGGGACCTGGCTCGAAAAACTCGAAACCCTGACTCCAGTGCGGTGTTGCGGCCATGCGCCTCCGGGTACCAGACTCCCCTGCCTCCTCCGTGTTGCGTGGGCTGCGTGGGGGTAACCCTGCGTGTCCGTTACCCTGCGTGTCTCTTACCTCCCAGGCCGACCGATATGAAGCGTTTCCAAGACGAACCGTCTGACTCAGGGGTCCCACCACAGGTTCCGTAGCGGGGTGGAAGTTCCACCTCCCCTCTTTGCCGCGGAATGCAAAACAAACACCTGTTTCTCTCATCCTCCACTGTGGCATAGCGGCCTTAGTCGGCTGTGGCATTCAGCAATTGGCCTTGCTCCGGGCACAGGACCCTACTTCATCAAACTACCTATTTGATCCTGCGTAACAACCACATATATGCTTGTCTGCAAAGACATTGATCGAATGGCAAACGCGACCCGCCATCGGAGGGCCTCCGCCGGCCCGGCCTCGTGCCGGTGCTCTGGCGGTCGGTTCCTCCGAACTGCGGGTTCGACTCTGATGGCCGGGAGGGACGAGGGAAACGTCGGGGGGGTCTGCTGGAGGCTCCTGCTGGAGTCTTGCGTTCACTGGGACCTGGCTCGAAAAACTCGAAACCCTGACTCCAGTGCGGTGTTGCGGCCATGCGCCTCCGGGTACCAGACTCCCCTGCCTCCTCCGTGTTGCGTGGGCTGCGTGGGGGTAACCCTGCGTGTCCGTTACCCTGCGTGTCTCTTACCTCCCAGGCCGACCGATATGAAGCGTTTCCAAGACGAACCGTCTGACTCAGGGGTCCCACCACAGGTTCCGTAGCGGGGTGGAAGTTCCACCTCCCCTCTTTGCCGCGGAATGCAAAACAAACACCTGTTTCTCTCATCCTCCACTGTGGCATAGCGGCCTTAGTCGGCTGTGGCATTCAGCAATTGGCCTTGCTCCGGGCACAGGACCCTACTTCATCAAACTACCTATTTGATCCTGCGTAACAACCACATATATGCTTGTCTGCAAAGACATTGATCGAATGGCAAACGCGACCCGCCATCGGAGGGCCTCCGCCGGCCCGGCCTCGTGCCGGTGCTCTGGCGGTCGGTTCCTCCGAACTGCGGGTTCGACTCTGATGGCCGGGAGGGACGAGGGAAACGTCGGGGGGGTCTGCTGGAGGCTCCTGCTGGAGTCTTGCGTTCACTGGGACCTGGCTCGAAAAACTCGAAACCCTGACTCCAGTGCGGTGTTGCGGCCATGCGCCTCCGGGTACCAGACTCCCCTGCCTCCTCCGTGTTGCGTGGGCTGCGTGGGGGTAACCCTGCGTGTCCGTTACCCTGCGTGTCTCTTACCTCCCAGGCCGACCGATATGAAGCGTTTCCAAGACGAACCGTCTGACTCAGGGGTCCCACCACAGGTTCCGTAGCGGGGTGGAAGTTCCACCTCCCCTCTTTGCCGCGGAATGCAAAACAAACACCTGTTTCTCTCATCCTCCACTGTGGCATAGCGGCCTTAGTCGGCTGCGGCATTCAGCAATTGGCCTTGCTCCGGGCACAGGACCCTACTTCATCAAACTACCTATTTGATCCTGCGTAACAACCACATATATGCTTGTCTGCAAAGACATTGATCGAATGGCAAACGTGACCCGCCATCGGAAGGCCTCCGCCGGCCCGGCTTCGTGCCGGTGCTCTGGCGGTCGGTTCTTCCAAACTGCGGGTTTGACTCTGCTCCTGGGAGCACATATGCTTGTCTGCAAAGAGGGACATGCCTGGTCCCGCCCAGGTGTTCTTCTACGGCTAGTGTCCAGCCAGCTGCGGTATCATCAACTTTGACCCGCCATCGGAGGGCCTCCTCCCCGGGTCCAGCTTCCGGTGCTTGGCGGTCGGTTCTTCCAAACTGTGGGTTTGACTCTGCTCCTGGGAGCACATATGCTTGTCTGCAAAGAGGGACATGCCTGGTCCCGCCCAGGTGTTCTTCTACGGCTAGTGTCCAGCCAGCTGCGGTATCATCAACTTTGACCCGCCATCGGAGGGCCTCCTCCCCGGGTCCAGCTTCCGGTGCTAGGCGGTCGGTTCCTCCAAACTGTGTGATTGACTCTGCTCCTGGGAGCACATATGCTTGTCTGCAAAGAGGGACATGCCTGGTCCCGCCCAGGTGTTCTTCTACGGCTAGTGTCCAGCCAGCTGCGGTATCATCAACTTTGACCCGCCATCGGAGGGCCTCCTCCCCGGGTCCAGCTTCCGGTGCTAGGCGGTCGGTTCCTCCAAACTGTGTGATTGACTCTGCTCCTGGGAGCACATATGCTTGTCTGCAAAGAGGGACATGCCTGGTCCCGCCCAGGTGTTCTTCTACGGCTAGTGTCCAGCCAGCTGCGGTATCATCAACTTTGACCCGCCATCGGAGGGCCTCCTCCCCGGGTCCAGCTTCCGGTGCTAGGCGGTCGGTTCCTCCAAACTGTGTGATTGACTCTGCTCCTGGGAGCACATATGCTTGTCTGCAAAGAGGGACATGCCTGGTCCCGCCCAGGTGTTCTTCTACGGCTAGTGTCCAGCCAGCTGCGGTATCATCAACTTTGACCCGCCATCGGAGGGCCTCCTCCCCGGGTCCAGCTTCCGGTGCTTGGCGGTCGGTTCATCCAAACTACGGGTAATCCTGGAGCGGACATAAACAAAGAATGATATTTTACAGGACATGATGGATATGTGTTTTTTCCAGGCTTTTTGGAAATAAACCAAATGTGATTTTGCAGTGCATGATATAGCTCATTTTACCCATGTGATGTTGTGCAGTACATTACTGAGCTCATTTAACGATATTGGTCTACCAGGTGAAGTGGGATGCTGCCATTTCCCAACTGGTCTCCGGAGGAATATAAGGAGAGTTGACAGGGGACTCTGCCCAGTGCTCATGAACCAAATGAGGGGTGTGTTAGAGGGGAAAGGCTCTGGCTGTTTCTGCAGCCTCTGCATCTACCTTCTCTCCCCACCCCGATACCAGCGCGTGCCTGCTGTAAAAGGCAGGTGCACGGGCTCTCACTTCCACTAACTCTGAGCCTGGCTCCCGAGCAGCACGTTCTCCCCGGCAGTCCGCCAGCAGATGAAAAACACCCACCTCTCCGCCTCTTCCGAGGGACGAGGGAACCGCGCGGGGGGGTCTGCTGGAGGTTCCTGCCGGGTGCTCCGTACTGCGTTTCACCGGGACCTGGCTCGAAAAACTCGGAACTCTGAATCCAGTGCGGTGTGGCGGTCTCGCCCTGGCCGTCCACCGTGCGCCTCCGGGTACCTGACTCCCCTGCCTCCTCCGGGGGCAGGTGCGAGGGGTTCAATGCCTCCTCCCCCCGCTGCGGCGAAAGCCGGAGCGGGACGGAGCGCCCGGAGGTACTGTTACCCCCACGTTTTGTACCCAAAACTGTCTTGTGAGTTCGTGGCAGAACCATGAAACAAAAAACAATCAATGTATCGGACCCATCGCCAGTCGCGTTGGTGCGGAGGTGGGACCATTTTAACCAGGTGGTAACCCAAGTCCTCCCCTTGGTCCGTGTTCCCTGCATTGAAGCATCGGACCCATGGTTGCAATCAGCAGTTGGCTAACGCATATAAACGGAGAAACAGAAAACCATTTAAATATAATTCATTGTGTGTGTTTTTGGAAGGATGTTGACCGAATGCCCGGTGTGCAGCCTCCGCTATCTGGCTTTGAATAAGCACCTTAAGCACAAACATGCAGTGCGGAACCTGGATGAAAGAGGCATCATTCTTAAAATGGCCAGTGGTAGAATAAATGTTCGGACCAAACCCTGTCCCATCACAGGGTGTTCGTATGCTGGGAGGAAACTACACCGTCATGTAACTCGTGACCACCCTGAGTTCTCCCGAGATGAGGCACATCAGGTCATGGCAAGGCTGAAGCATAGTGTGGCCCTGCAGTTGCTCCATGACCTCCGAGAGACTAATCCCATCATTGGAATGGCTACATCATTGGATATAGACAATGAGGAGGAATACCCGGTGCACCCTCCACCCTTCTCCCCACATACCGAGTGTGACGAAGAGGACTGCATGCAGGTGAGGCTGGACAATGTGGCATTGAGGGCTCAGAAGGATGCCCTCATTGATGAGGTGAAGACCCTGCGCTCCAGGCTAAAACAGGGTCTAAAACCCAGGAAGCAGAATGCCACTGCTGCTCTGCTTGAGGAAGACGAAGAATGTATACGATTTAAGGGCGTAGCAATCCCAAGTACCCCCGACATGAACTCAGTAGCCTCCGGCAGCAATACCCCTCTCAAGACCCCGGTGAAGACTGTCATGCGGTCCATAGAAGCCTCTGCGAGTGAGACCCCCCTCAAGTCTGTGATGCGGTCCCCAGAAGCCTCCGGAAGCAAGACCCCGGTGAAGACTGTCATGCGGTCCGACAAAGCCTCCGGTAGTGAGACCCCGGTGAACACTGTCATGCGGTCCCCAGAAGCCTCCGGAAGCAAGACCCCGGTGAAGACTGTCATGCGGTCCAACAAAGCCTCCGGTAGAGAGACCCCTCTCAAGTCTGTGATGCGGTCCCCAGAAGCCTCCGGAAGCAAGACCCCAGTGAAGACTGTCATGTGGTCCCCAGAAGCCTCCGGTAGTGAGACCCCAGTGAAGACTGTCATGCGGTCCATAGAAGCCTCTGCGAGTGAGATCCCTCTCAAGTCTGTGATGCGGTCCCCAGAAGCCTCCGGAAGCAAGACCCCGATGCAGACTGTCATGCGGTCCGTAGAAGCCTCCTGTAGTGAGACCCCTGTATGCCAGAAGACCCGTGCGTCTGTCTCCAATAAGCTGAAAGCTAATCTGGCTAAGGACTGGCCCTCTTCCCAAAATCAATGGTGCACTGGGAAGGGACTGCGGAATACCATGCGTGAAATCACGTTGCCTAAAAGCATGGAGACGTACATTCAGACATACAGAGGTCATTGTGAGGGTCTTGCACCGACAGTAAAACGGAAAGAGAATTGTATGTCCAATGTCAGCCGGATAAAGAACTTCATAGTATTCATGGCCCATGGTTTTGACCGGCTGTCAGACTGGCTGTTTCTAAAAGACACAAAGAGGGTCCGTGGCTGGAGCAAGTATATTTCAGAGTCGGGCCGGACAGTCACAACATCGCTGTTGTTCCTGAAGACTGTGAACCATTTCCTGAGGTACTTGTCTGCATCAAAGCTCCGGGGGTGCAGGCTCACCCAGTCTGATATGACCAACATCATCAGAGAGGTGAAAGCCAACATTAACGATTTGAAAAAGTCTGTCACTCTCCACCAGTTTAAGGTGAAGAGGGACAAGCTGGATCGTCTGCCGAGCCAGGCGGAGCTTCTCGCCGCCATGGCGGCCGCTGAGAAGCGCATCCCTGATCTCCTTGACCTGATGGCTAGCAATCCGACCACAATGACCCAGTACCTGCTATATGGCTATCTAACCCTCCATTGGAGCCTCCTGTATGGCCACCGTCCGGGTGTGTATGCAAACATGACCAACACGGAGGTCTTTGAGGCGGACAGAAGGGGCACTGCTGAGGGCTACATCATCCACGTGCAGGATCACAAGACTGCCAAGACATTTGGTGAAGCACAGCTGGTGCTTACAATAAAGGAGTTTAGCTGGGTCATGCGGTGGATGGGGATAAAAGAGGGCTTGTCGGGTCCTCAGAATGAATTCTTCCTTTTCACATCGGGGAAGCAGGCTTCCAAGAACCTGAACGCTCACTTGAAGAGGGCTTGGGCTGATGCTGGGCTAGAAACAGCCGTCACCTTCACCATCTTGCGCACTGCCCTGGCTGACAATATCAAGCATCACCAAGATCCAGAAAGCAGGTCGATTCTGGCTAGGTTTATGTGCCACGACGTAAGCACTGCAGACCGGTTCTACGCGAATACGCCTGGAATAAAGGAGGCATTGAAGATCCGCTCCATGTTCAGGGCGGCGGCAGCAGCTGCAGCAGCATCATCATCAGAAGGAGGTCTACCACCGTCAGCTACCTCCGAAGAGGATTCAGGGGCGGAGAGCAGCGATACCTCTTCTTCAGGACCGATTGGTACTCCTGATGAGGGGAAAGGGGCCGTGGACTCAACCTTTTTTCCCCGGTGCACTGTACAAGTTAGACGGCTAATATGGCCCCCAGGCCCCTGTTAATCATGTTGTTATTATGTTTATTTTGTATACTGTTTTTGTAAAAGTGGTGTGATAATTAAATAAAAAATAAAAAAAAAACATTAGTATAACCTTGAAGGTTCCCAGGGGCAAATACAGTGCCTGTCATTTTGCAGGATATAATTTAACATGTAACCTCTCCTGGAAATGGACATACTCTGTGCATTTCCAGGAGAGGTTCCATGTTAAATTATATCCTGCAATATCCTCCAAAGAAGGGGTGGTAGTGTCATGAATAAGGCCGAATATGTATGCCGATGTGCGGACGGTAAAGCACCGCAAAATCCACCCCTTTAGGGTAACCAGGGGCATGAAGTTCTGTAGGGTGTGAACATCTGGGTTTAGTCCGAGTGAGGAGTGCTCGAGCGTGGGAGGATGTGTAAGGCAGAGGAGGGGAACAAAAGGTGTGTGCAGGAGCAGGGAGAAAAGAGAAAATAAAAAGACTCAAAGTGTTCCACCTTCCAGCAGCAGCAGCAGCAGCGGGCAGGCTCTGTCCGTGGTGCTGAACACCTGCCTGTCTATGTGGAATACAAAAACAAACAAAGACAAACACCTTTAAGGTCACCAGGGGCGTGAGGTTCTGGTTCTGGCGGTGTGCATGGAGGGGTTTAGTCCGAGTGAGGAGTGCTCGAGCATGGGAGGATGTGTAAGGCAGAGGAGGGGAACAAAAAAAAACGAATACAAATAAGTTAAAGTGTGAACCTCCAGCAGGGCAGGTGCTGCTGCTGCTGCTGCTGCTGCTGCTGCTGTGAAGGAGGACAAATATTGATGCTTGTGTTCGGACGGTAAAGCACCGCAAAATCCACCCCCCCTTAAAGGTGACCAGGGGCATGAGATTCTGCAGGGTGTGAACATCTGGGTTTAGTCCGTGGGGGAGTGCTTAAGTCCGGGGGCCCGGGGTCTCACGGTGCACGAGGTTATGGAAGTGCAGCAGGGCAGGTGCTGCTGCTGCTGCTGCTGCTGCTGCTGCTGCTGCTGCTGCTGCTGCTGCTGCTGCTGCTGCTGCTGCTGCTGTGAAGGAGGACGAATATTGATGCTTGTGTTCGGACGGTAAAGCACCGCAAAATCCACCCCCCCTTAAAGGTGACCAGGGGCATGAGATTCTGCAGGGTGTGAACATCTGGGTTTAGTCCGTGGGGGAGTGCTTAAGTCCGGGGGCCCGGGGTCTCACGGTGCACGAGGTTATGGAAGTGCCACTGTTGCCGGAGGTCCTTAGTCCGTCCTTTGGGGCTCTGTCAGGGGCTACAGAGAGGTGGTTTTCCCGGTCCCTCTCCTGGAGGTATGAAATAACCTGAGCTCCATGTGAGGGAGCCGTGCTGGAGCTGCTTAGTCCGTCCTTTGGTGGTCTTTGAGGGGCTAATGAGAGGTGTTTTCCCCGGTCTATTTGATGGAAGTCTGACACGAGCAGAGTGTGCATGCTTTGAAACTAATCCACCCACACTTAGCATGCTATTTTAGGGTATAAATCGTACCTTGTCACCATGCACTGTGCTCCCTGGGACGACGCGCCCTCCTGTGGGGACACATGAGAACTGCACTCAAATCACTTTGTGCTTTTTAAACAGTTTAACATATTTTTTTCCACATTTAAAAAACGCTTTCTGCCCTGGAAATCATTTCTAATCATTATTACCGTTATGGAGGGGCTGCAGGAACACTTTCCCCGCCTTGCAAACATTTATTCCTGGTTCAAATAATCAATTTGTTCCGCCTGCTTTGCGTCAGCACCTCTGCGGCTGTCGGATTAACACAGATGAATGCACTTTTAACACTCACGCAGCCAGAATTCCTGCTCTTTTCCTGGGTTACAAAGTGAGGTGACGCAGCCTGTCCTCTGAGTCTCCCCGCCTCTCATAGACTTATTTCTGGGTAAAAAAAGCCATGTGCTCCGCCCCCTGGATCTCTGCATGTGTGTGTGTGCCTGTGAGTCTGTGGCTACTGTCCACATGCCCGCATTAGGAGGCACTATTTTCGGATACATTTTCTCATTTTCACCACTTTTCATGTTTTTATTATGTATATTGTTATATTATTATTATTATTATTATTATTGTATATATGTATACTGTGTATACTGTTTTTGTAAAAATCATGTGATTATTAAATAAATAATAAAACATGAATATAACCTTGAAGTTTCCCAGGGGCAAATACAGTGCCAGGTGTCAGACTATTTAAACAATGTTTACCCAGGATTCCGACACCTTCCCTGGCTTGTAAAATGCGGTGATGCGCCCTGGAGGTATCATACTATTTTAAACAACTTTTCCCCGCCTTTCAAACACTTGTTCCTGGCTTATAGCCTGTCATTTTGCAGGATATAATTTAACATGGAACCTCTCCCAGGGGCAAATACAGTGCCAGGTGTCAGACTATTTAAACAATGTTTACCCAGGATTCCGACACCTTCCCTGGCTTGTAAAATGCGGTGATGCGCCCTGGAGGTATCAGACTATTTTAAACAACTTTCCCCCGCCTTTCAAACACTTGTTCCTGGCTTATAGCCTGTCATTTTGCAGGATATAATTTAACATGGAACCTCTCCCAGGGGCAAATACAGTGCCAGGTGTCAGACTATTTAAACAATGTTTACCCAGGATTCCGACACCTTCCCTGGCTTGTAAAATGCGGTGATGCGCCCTGGAGGTATCATACTATTTTAAACAACTTTTCCCCGCCTTTCAAACACTTGTTCCTGGCTTATAGCCTGTCATTTTGCAGGATATAATTTAACATGGAACCTCTCCCAGGGGCAAATACAGTGCCAGGTGTCAGACTATTTAAACAATGTTTACCCAGGATTCCGACACCTTCCCTGGCTTGTAAAATGCGGTGATGCGCCCTGGAGGTATCATACTATTTTAAACAACTTTTCCCCGCCTTTCAAACACTTGTTCCTAGCTTATAGCCTGTCATTTTGCAGGATATAATTTAACATGGAACCTCTCCCAGGGGCAAATACAGTGCCAGGTGTCAGACTATTTAAACAATGTTTACCCAGGATTCCGACACCTTCCCTGGCTTGTAAAATGCGGTGATGCGCCCTGGAGGTATCAGACTATTTTAAACAACTTTTCCCCGCCTTTCAAACACTTGTTCCTGGCTTATAGCCTGTCATTTTGCAGGATATAATTTAACATGGAACCTCTCCCAGGGGCAAATACAGTGCCAGGTGTCAGACTATTTAAACAATGTTTACCCAGGATTCCGACACCTTCCCTGGCTTGTAAAATGCGGTGATGCGCCCTGGAGGTATCAGACTATTTTAAACAACTTTTCCCCGCCTTTCAAACACTTGTTCCTGGCTTATAGCCTGTCATTTTGCAGGATATAATTTAACATGGAACCTCTCCCAGGGGTAAATACAGTGCCAGGTGTCAGACTATTTAAACAATGTTTACCCAGGATTCCGACACCTTCCCTGGCTTGTAAAATGCGGTGATGCGCCCTGGAGGTATCAGACTATTTTAAACAACTTTTCCCCGCCTTTCAAACACTTGTTCCTGGCTTATAGCCTGTCATTTTGCAGGATATAATTTAACATGGAACCTCTCCCAGGGGCAAATACAGTGCCAGGTGTCAGACTATTTAAACAATGTTTACCCAGGATTCCGACACCTTCCCTGGCTTGTAAAATGCGGTGATGCGCCCTGGAGGTATCAGACTATTTTAAACAACTTTTCCCCGCCTTTCAAACACTTGTTCCTGGCTTATAGCCTGTCATTTTGCAGGATATAATTTAACATGGAACCTCTCCTGGAAATGGACATACTCTGCGCATTTCCAGGAGAGGTTCCATGTTAAATTATATCCTGCAAAATGACAGGCAACAACTCTCTTCCAGACGTTTAAAAACACTTTTCCGACTATTTTAAACAACTTTTCCCCGCCTTTCAAACACTTGTTCCTGGCTTATAGCCTGTCATTTTGCAGGATATAATTTAACATGGAACCTCTCCTGGAAATGGACATACTCTGCGCATTTCCAGGAGAGGTTCCATGTTAAATTATATCCTGCAAAATGACAGGCAACAACTCTCTTCCAGACGTTTAAAAACACTTTTCCGACTATTTTAAACAACTTTTCCCCGCCTTTCAAACACTTGTTCCTGGCTTATAGCCTGTCATTTTGCAGGATATAATTTAACATGGAACCTCTCCTGGAAATGGACATACTCTGCGCATTTCCAGGAGAGGTTCCATGTTAAATTATATCCTGCAAAATGACAGGCAACAACTCTCTTCCAGACGTTTAAAAACACTTTTCCGACTATTTTAAACAACTTTTCCCCGCCTTTCAAACACTTGTTCCTGGCTTATAGCCTGTCATTTTGCAGGATATAATTTAACATGGAACCTCTCCTGGAAATGGACATACTCTGCGCATTTCCAGGAGAGGTTCCATGTTAAATTATATCCTGCAAAATGACAGGCAACAACTCTCTTCCAGACGTTTAAAAACACTTTTCCGACTATTTTAAACAACTTTTCCCCGCCTTTCAAACACTTGTTCCTGGCTTATATCCTGTCATTTTGCAGGATATAATTTAACATGGAATCTCTCCTGGAAATGGACATATTCTGTGCATTTCCAGGAGAGGTTACATGTTAAATGATATCCTGCAAAATGACAGGCTACAACTCTCTTCCAGACGTTTAAAAACACTTTCCCCGACCATTTAAACATTATTTATGGCTTGTAAAGTGCGGTGATGAGCCCTGACAGTATCAGACTATTTAAAGGGTTACCAGGAGCATGAGAATATCCTCCACAGAAGGGGTGGTGGTGCCGTGAATAAGGCCGAATATGGATACCGATGTGCGGACGGTAAAGCACCGCAAAATCCACCCCCTTTAGGTTAACCAGGGGCATGGAGTTCTGTAGGGTGTGAACATCTGGGTTTAGTCCGTGGGGGAGTGCTTAAGTCCGGGAGTCCGGGGACTCACGGTGTGCAAGGTTATGGAGGTGCCCATGTCAGGGACACATGCTGGAGGTCTGTGGTCCGTCCTTTGGGGGTCTTGGAGGGGCCACAGAGAGGAGATTTCCCCGGTCTCTGTCCTGGATGAGTGAAATAAACAGAGTCTCCATGTCAGGGACACATGCTGGAGGTCTCTCTCCCGAGAGTGGACGTCCATTGCCTGTAAATTGGTCTAACATTAGGTCTGTCACTTTGGCTAACCGCACCACTGTCTGTCGTCTCCCGCAAGTGGACATCCATTGCCCCTAAATAGGGTTAGGGAATGTTCCGGTATTTGGACAACATTAACATGGGATCACTCCGGTCAATGTACGTACTTCGTCTCACTGGAATATTAATGGCCAGATTGAATACAACATCGACCCAAATTCTCCGGTCAATGACAGGAGAGTTTTGAAAGTGACAAAACACTGTTCCACACATTTAAAAACACTTAATCAATGTTTACCCAGGATCCATGCACCTTTCCTGGCTTGTAAAATGTGGTGATGCGCCCTGGAGGTAGCGGGTAGGCTCTGTGCGTGGTGCTGAACCCCAGCCTGTCTATGTGGAATACAAAAACAAACAAAGACAAACACCTTTAAGGTCACCAGGGTCGTGAGGTTCTGGTTCTGGCGGTGTGCATGGAGGGGTTTAGTCCGAGTGAGGAGTGCTCGAGCGTGGGAGGATGTGTAAGGCAGAGGAGGGGAACAAAAGGTGTGTGCAGGAGCAGGGAGAAAAGAGAAAATAAAAAGACTCAAAGTGTTCCACCTTCCAGCAGCAGCAGCAGCAGCAGCGGGCCCGCGGTGCTGAACACCTGCCTGTCTATGTGGAGTACAAAAACAAACAAAGACAAACACCTTTAAGGTCACCAGGGTCGTGAGGTTCTGGTTCTGGCGGTGTGCATGGAGGGGTTTAGTCCGAGTGAGGAGTGCTCGAGCGTGGGAGGATGTGTAAGGCAGAGGAGGGTAACAAAAGGTGTGTGCAGGAGCAGGGAGAAAAGAGAAAATAAAAAGACTCAAAGTGTTCCACCTTCCAGCAGCAGCAGCAGCAGCAGCGGGCCCGCGGTGCTGAACACCTGCCTGTCTATGTGGAGTACAAAAACAAACAAAGACAAACACCTTTAAGGTCACCAGGGTCGTGAGGTTCTGGTTCTGGCGGTGTGCATGGAGGGGTTTGACCTGGCTCCCCGACACAATGCACATAGTCTGGAGCAGCGGAGCAGCGGCTGGGCCGTGTTCCCCCTTCTGTCCATTTGCCTATCAGTTTGTTAACGAAGTGGACAGAGGCTGTTTTTCGCCCCTAAAAGTGACTTTTAATGGTGTTTTTTGTATTTAAATGATGGGTCTTATCGTTCTCCAGGGTCCCCGACACAATGAAACTAGTCTGGAGCTCGCTGGGGTCCCGCAAAATGCTTTAATCACGATTTGGTCCATTTCCCCATCAGTTTGTTAACGAAGTGGACAGAGGCTGTTTTTTGCCCCTAAAAGTGACTTTTAATGGTGTTTTTTGTATTTAAATGATGGGTCTTATCGTTCTCCAGGGTCCCCGACACAATGAAACTAGTCTGGAGCTCGCTGGGGTCCCGCAAAATGCTTTAATCACGATTTGGTCCATTTCCCCATCAGTTTGTTAACGAAGTGGACAGAGGCTGTTTTTTGCCCCTAAAAGTGACTTTTAATGGTGTTTTTTGTATTTAAATGATGGGTCTTATCGTTCTCCAGGGTCCCCGACACAATGAAACTAGTCTGGAGCTCGCTGGGGTCCCGCAAAATGCTTTAATCACACTTTTGTCCATTTTCCCATCAGTTTGTTAACGAAGTGGACAGAGGCTGTTTTTTGCCCCTAAAAGTGACTTTTAATGGTGGGTTTTGCATTTAAATGATGGGTATTATCATTGTGGAGGGTCCCCAAGACAATGAAACTAGTCTGGAGCTCGCTGGGGTCCCGCAAATGCTTTAATCACACTTTTGTCCATTTTCCCATCAGTTTGTTAACGAAGTGGACAGAGGCTGTTTTTTGCCCCTAAAAGTGACTTTTAATGGTGTTTTTTGTATTTAAATGATGGGTCTTATCGTTCTCCAGGGTCCCCGACACAATGAAACTAGTCTGGAGCTCGCTGGTGTCCCGCAAATGCTTTAATCAGGCGTTTTAACACTTTTCCCCACGAAAACGATTTTTAATCATTTTTTGGGGGCTATATAAATCAAATTCCGGTTAATGCCGAGCACAATCGTACCTTTTACTATTTTAATGTATTTGCATGATATATATTTGGGCTATAAAAGCGACATGTTTGGACAACTTTGTCAGTTTATGGAGCTTATCCCACAAATCCCGGATGATCCGGGCCAAATTTGGGAGCTCATAGGCAGCCTGCCATAGGCTCCCACCCGTGGAATGAAAAAAAAATGAAAGAAAACGGTCAATTATATGTTAAAATAATCAAAAAATGAACTTTTAAAATTACATGGGAGAGGGGATCTGAAAAATTGGAGAAGGGGAAAAGTGTTCGGCGCTTCGGGACGAAGCCCCGAACACTTTTCCCCTCCCCCGTTGCAAGGTACAACGGAGAGGGGAATCCAGACTTCCCCTCCTCCGTTGTAAAAAACCGTTCATGTTTTACAAGCTACCTTCTGCACGAAATCGGAAACCCGGTTTTTGAGAGGACTCAGAAAAAAAACGGCTGTGTAACTTCATGGAGGAATTCATCCGCTGTATGTGCACTTTGGCTCGGATACATTTTGTTGCCTGGAGACCCCCCAGCATGGTTCTTACCAAACTTAAAGTTTTTGAACTGGGCTCTGGAGGAAGGTGAGGGGAGTTGACAGGGGACTTTATCCGCCTTATGGGGCACTATTCTCGGATACATTTCAACACTTTTAGCCCTTTTTGATGGTTCTCCAAAAAATAACTCTGACTTTTTCAGAGTGTGGAGGAAGGTAAGGGGAGTTGACAGGGGACTCAATCCGCCTTATGGGGCACTATTCTCGGATACATTTCAACACTTTTAGCCCTTTTTGATGGTTCTCCAAAAAATAACTCTGACTTTTTCAGAGTGTGGAGGAAGGTGAGGGGAGTTGACAGGGGACTTTAACCGCCTTATGGGGCACTATTCTCGGATACATTTCAACACTTTTAGCCCTTTTTGATGGTTCTCCAAAAAATAACTCTGACTTTTTCAGAGTGTGGAGGAAGGTAAGGGGAGTTGACAGGGGACTCAATCCGCCTTATGGGGCACTATTCTCGGATACATTTCAACACTTTTAGCCCTTTTTGATGGTTCTCCAAAAAATAACTCTGACTTTTTCAGAGTGTGGAGGAAGGTGAGGGGAGTTGACAGGGGACTTTACCCGCCTTATGGGGCACTATTCTCGGATACATTTCAACACTTTTAGCCCTTTTTGATGGTTCTCCAAAAAATAACTCTGACTTTTTCAGAGTGTGGAGGAAGGTGAGGGGAGTTGACAGGGGACTTTACCCGCCTTATGGGGCACTATTCTCGGATACATTTTTTCATTTTCACCCATTTTTGATGGTTCTCCAAAAAATAACTCTGACTTTTTCAGAGTGTGGAGGAAGGTGAGGGGAGTTGACAGGGGACTTTACCCGCCTTATGGGGCACTATTCTCGGATACATTTTTTCATTTTCACCCATTTTTGATGGTTCTCCAGAAAATAACTCTGACTTTTTCAGAGTGTGGAGGAAGGTGAGGGGAGTTGACAGGGGACTTTACCCGCCTTATGGGGCACTATTCTCGGATACATTTCAACACTTTTAGCCCTTTTTGATGGTTCTCCAAAAAATAACTCTGACTTTTTCAGAGTGTGGAGGAAGGTGAGGGGAGTTGACAGGGGACTTTACCCGCCTTATGGGGCACTATTCCCGGATACATTTCAACACTTTTAGCCCTTTTTGATGGTTCTCCAAAAAATAACTCTGACTTTTTCAGAGTGTGGAGGAAGGTGAGGGGAGTTGACAGGGGACTTTACCCGTCTTATGGGGCACTATTCCCGGATACATTTCAACACTTTTAGCCCTTTTTGATGGTTCTCCAAAAAATAACTCTGACTTTTTCAGAGTGTGGAGGAAGGTGAGGGGAGTTGACAGGGGACTTTACCCGCCTTATGGGGCACTATTCCCGGATACATTTCAACACTTTTAGCCCTTTTTGATGGTTCTCCAAAAAATAACTCTGACTTTTTCAGAGTGTGGAGGAAGGTGAGGGGAGTTGACAGGGGACTTTACCCGCCTTATGGGGCACTATTCTCGGATACATTTTTTCATTTTCACCCATTTTTGATGGTTCTCCAAAAAATAACTCTGACTTTTTCAGAGTGTGGAGGAAGGTGAGGGGAGTTGACAGGGGACTTTACCCGCCTTATGGGGCACTATTCCCGGATACATTTCAACACTTTTAGCCCTTTTTGATGGTTCTCCAAAAAATAACTCTGACTTTTTCAGAGTGTGGAGGAAGGTGAGGGGAGTTGACAGGGGACTTTACCCGCCTTATGGGGCACTATTCTCGGATACATTTTTTCATTTTCACCCATTTTTGATGGTTCTCCAAAAAATAACTCTGACTTTTTCAGAGTGTGGAGGAAGGTGAGGGGAGTTGACAGGGGACTTTACCCGCCTTATGGGGCACTATTCCCGGATACATTTCAACACTTTTAGCCCTTTTTGATGGTTCTCCAAAAAATAACTCTGACTTTTTCAGAGTGTGGAGGAAGGTGAGGGGAGTTGACAGGGGACTTTACCCGCCTTATGGGGCACTATTCCCGGATACATTTCAACACTTTTAGCCCTTTTTGATGGTTCTCCAAAAAATAACTCTGACTTTTTCAGAGTGTGGAGGAAGGTGAGGGGAGTTGACAGGGGACTTTACCCGCCTTATGGGGCACTATTCTCGGATACATTTTTTCATTTTCACCCATTTTTGATGGTTCTCCAAAAAATAACTCTGACTTTTTCAGAGTGTGGAGGAAGGTGAGGGGAGTTGACAGGGGACTTTACCCGCCTTATGGGGCACTATTCTCGGATACATTTTTTCATTTTCACCCATTTTTGATGGTTCTCCAAAAAGACAAGTTAGTCTTTTTTCTTCCCCCTTCCTCTTCTGATTTCTCACTGATCGAATGGCAAACGCGACCCGCCATCGGAGGGCCTCCGCCGGCCCGGCCTCGTGCCGGTGCTCTGGCGGTCGGTTCCTCCGAACTGCGGGTTCGACTCTGATGGCCGGGAGGGACGAGGGAAACGTCGGGGGGGTCTGCTGGAGGCTCCGGGCACAGGACCCTACTTCATCAAACTACCTATTTGATCCTGCGTAACAACCACATATATGCTTGTCTGCAAAGACATTGATCGAATGGCAAACGCGACCCGCCATCGGAGGGCCTCCGCCGGCCCGGCCTCGTGCCGGTGCTCTGGCGGTCGGTTCCTCCGAACTGCGGGTTCGACTCTGATGGCCGGGAGGGACGAGGGAAACGTTGGGGGGGTCTGCTGGAGGCTCCGGGCACAGGACCCTACTTCATCAAACTACCTATTTGATCCTGCGTAACAACCACATATATGCTTCTCTGCAAAGACATTGATCGAATGGCAAACGCGACCCGCCATCGGAGGGCCTCCGCCGGCCCGGCCTCGTGCCGGTGCTCTGGCGGTCGGTTCCTCCGAACTGCGGGTTCGACTCTGATGGCCGGGAGGGACGAGGGAAACGTCGGGGGGGTCTGCTGGAGGCTCCGGGCACAGGACCCTACTTCATCAAACTACCTATTTGATCCTGCGTAACAACCACATATATGCTTGTCTGCAAAGACATTGATCGAATGGCAAACGTGACCCGCCATCGGAGGGCCTCCGCCGGCCCGGCCTCGTGCCGGTGCTCTGGCGGTCGGTTCCTCCGAACTGCGGGTTCGACTCTGATGGCCGGGAGGGACGAGGGAAACGTCGGGGGGGTCTGCTGGAGGCTCCTGCTGGAGTCTTGCGTTCACTGGGACCTGGCTCGAAAAACTCGAAACCCTGACTCCAGTGCGGTGTTGCGGCCATGCGCCTCCGGGTACCAGACTCCCCTGCCTCCTCCGTGTTGCGTGGGCTGCGTGGGGGTAACCCTGCGTGTCCGTTACCCTGCGTGTCTCTTACCTCCCAGGCCGACCGATATGAAGCGTTTCCAAGACGAACCGTCTGACTCAGGGGTCCCACCACAGGTTCCGTAGCGGGGTGGAAGTTCCACCTCCCCTCTTTGCCGCGGAATGCAAAACAAACACCTGTTTCTCTCATCCTCCACTGTGGCATAGCGGCCTTAGTCGGCTGTGGCATTCAGCAATTGGCCTTGCTCCGGGCACAGGACCCTACTTCATCAAACTACCTATTTGATCCTGCGTAACAACCACATATATGCTTGTCTGCAAAGACATTGATCGAATGGCAAACGCGACCCGCCATCGGAGGGCCTCCGCCGGCCCGGCCTCGTGCCGGTGCTCTGGCGGTCGGCTCTTCCAAACTGCGGGTTTGACTCTGCTCCTGGGAGCACATATGCTTGTCTGCAAAGAGGGACATGCCTGGTCCCGCCCAGGTGTTCTTCTACGGCTAGTGTCCAGCCAGCTGCGGTATCATCAACTTTGACCCGCCATCGGAGGGCCTCCTCCCCGGGTCCAGCTTCCGGTGCTTGGCGGTCGGTTCTTCCAAACTGTGGGTTTGACTCTGCTCCTGGGAGCACATATGCTTGTCTGCAAAGAGGGACATGCCTGGTCCCGCCCAGGTGTTCTTCTACGGCTAGTGTCCAGCCAGCTGCGGTATCATCAACTTTGACCCGCCATCGGAGGGCCTCCTCCCCGGGTCCAGCTTCCGGTGCTAGGCGGTCGGTTCCTCCAAACTGTGTGATTGACTCTGCTCCTGGGAGCACATATGCTTGTCTGCAAAGAGGGACATGCCTGGTCCCGCCCAGGTGTTCTTCTACGGCTAGTGTCCAGCCAGCTGCGGTATCATCAACTTTGACCCGCCATCGGAGGGCCTCCTCCCCGGGTCCAGCTTCCGGTGCTAGGCGGTCGGTTCCTCCAAACTGTGTGATTGACTCTGCTCCTGGGAGCACATATGCTTGTCTGCAAAGAGGGACATGCCTGGTCCCGCCCAGGTGTTCTTCTACGGCTAGTGTCCAGCCAGCTGCGGTATCATCAACTTTGACCCGCCATCGGAGGGCCTCCTCCCCGGGTCCAGCTTCCGGTGCTAGGCGGTCGGTTCCTCCAAACTGTGTGATTGACTCTGCTCCTGGGAGCACATATGCTTGTCTGCAAAGAGGGACATGCCTGGTCCCGCCCAGGTGTTCTTCTACGGCTAGTGTCCAGCCAGCTGCGGTATCATCAACTTTGACCCGCCATCGGAGGGCCTCCTCCCCGGGTCCAGCTTCCGGTGCTTGGCGGTCGGTTCATCCAAACTACGGGTAATCCTGGAGCGGACATAAACAAAGAATGATATTTTACAGGACATGATGGATATGTGTTTTTTCCAGGCTTTTTGGAAATAAACCAAATGTGATTTTGCAGTGCATGATATAGCTCATTTTACCCATGTGATGTTGTGCAGTACATTACTGAGCTCATTTAACGATATTGGTCTACCAGGTGAAGTGGGATGCTGCCATTTCCCAACTGGTCTCCGGAGGAATATAAGGAGAGTTGACAGGGGACTCTGCCCAGTGCTCATGAACCAAATGAGGGGTGTGTTAGAGGGGAAAGGCTCTGGCTGTTTCTGCAGCCTCTGCATCTACCTTCTCTCCCCACCCCGATACCAGCGCGTGCCTGCTGTAAAAGGCAGGTGCACGGGCTCTCACTTCCACTAACTCTGAGCCTGGCTCCCGAGCAGCACGTTCTCCCCGGCAGTCCGCCAGCAGATGAAAAACACCCACCTCTCCGCCTCTTCCGAGGGACGAGGGAACCGCGCGGGGGGGTCTGCTGGAGGTTCCTGCCGGGTGCTCCGTACTGCGTTTCACCGGGACCTGGCTCGAAAAACTCGGAACTCTGACTCCAGTGCGGTGTGGCGGTCTCGCCCTGGCCGTCCACCGTGCGCCTCCGGGTACCTGACTCCCCTGCCTCCTCCGGGGGCAGGTGCGAGGGGTTCAATGCCTCCTCCCCCCGCTGCGGCGAAAGCCGGAGCGGGACGGAGCGCCCGGAGGTACTGTTACCCCCACGTTTTGTACCCAAAACTGTCTTGTGAGTTCGTGGCAGAACCATGAAACAAAAAACAATCAATGTATCGGACCCATCGCCAGTCGCGTTGGTGCGGAGGTGGGACCATTTTAACCAGGTGGTAACCCAAGTCCTCCCCTTGGTCCGTGTTCCCTGCATTGAAGCATCGGACCCATGGTTGCAATCAGCAGTTGGCTAACGCATATAAACGGAGAAACAGAAAACCATTTAAATAGAATTCATTGTGTGTGTTTTTGGAAGGATGTTGACCGAATGCCCGGTGTGCAGCCTCCGCTATCTGGCTTTGAATAAGCACCTTAAGCACAAACATGCAGTGCGGAACCTGGATGAAAGAGGCATCATTCTTAAAATGGCCAGTGGTAGAATAAATGTTCGGACCAAACCCTGTCCCATCACAGGGTGTTCGTATGCTGGGAGGAAACTACACCGTCATGTAACTCGTGACCACCCTGAGTTCTCCCGAGATGAGGCACATCAGGTCATGGCAAGGCTGAAGCATAGTGTGGCCCTGCAGTTGCTCCATGACCTCCGAGAGACTAATCCCATCATTGGAATGGCTACATCATTGGATATAGACAATGAGGAGGAATACCCGGTGCACCCTCCACCCTTCTCCCCACATACCGAGTGTGACGAAGAGGACTGCATGCAGGTGAGGCTGGACAATGTGGCATTGAGGGCTCAGAAGGATGCCCTCATTGATGAGGTGAAGACCCTGCGCTCCAGGCTAAAACAGGGTCTAAAACCCAGGAAGCAGAATGCCACTGCTGCTCTGCTTGAGGAAGACGAAGAATGTATACGATTTAAGGGCGTAGCAATCCCAAGTACCCCCGACATGAACTCAGTAGCCTCCGGCAGCAATACCCCTCTCAAGACCCCGGTGAAGACTGTCATGCGGTCCATAGAAGCCTCTGCGAGTGAGACCCCCCTCAAGTCTGTGATGCGGTCCCCAGAAGCCTCCGGAAGCAAGACCCCGGTGAAGACTGTCATGCGGTCCGACAAAGCCTCCGGTAGTGAGACCCCGGTGAACACTGTCATGCGGTCCCCAGAAGCCTCCGGAAGCAAGACCCCGGTGAAGACTGTCATGCGGTCCAACAAAGCCTCCGGTAGAGAGACCCCTCTCAAGTCTGTGATGCGGTCCCCAGAAGCCTCCGGAAGCAAGACCCCAGTGAAGACTGTCATGTGGTCCCCAGAAGCCTCCGGTAGTGAGACCCCAGTGAAGACTGTCATGCGGTCCATAGAAGCCTCTGCGAGTGAGATCCCTCTCAAGTCTGTGATGCGGTCCCCAGAAGCCTCCGGAAGCAAGACCCCGATGCAGACTGTCATACGGTCCGTAGAAGCCTCCTGTAGTGAGACCCCTGTATGCCAGAAGACCCGTGCGTCTGTCTCCAATAAGCTGAAAGCTAATCTGGCTAAGGACTGGCCCTCTTCCCAAAATCAATGGTGCACTGGGAAGGGACTGCGGAATACCATGCGTGAAATCACGTTGCCTAAAAGCATGGAGACGTACATTCAGACATACAGAGGTCATTGTGAGGGTCTTGCACCGACAGTAAAACGGAAAGAGAATTGTATGTCCAATGTCAGCCGGATAAAGAACTTCATAGTATTCATGGCCCATGGTTTTGACCGGCTGTCAGACTGGCTGTTTCTAAAAGACACAAAGAGGGTCCGTGGCTGGAGCAAGTATATTTCAGAGTCGGGCCGGACAGTCACAACATCGCTGTTGTTCCTGAAGACTGTGAACCATTTCCTGAGGTACTTGTCTGCATCAAAGCTCCGGGGGTGCAGGCTCACCCAGTCTGATATGACCAACATCATCAGAGAGGTGAAAGCCAACATTAACGATTTGAAAAAGTCTGTCACTCTCCACCAGTTTAAGGTGAAGAGGGACAAGCTGGATCGTCTGCCGAGCCAGGCGGAGCTTCTCGCCGCCATGGCGGCCGCTGAGAAGCGCATCCCTGATCTCCTTGACCTGATGGCTAGCAATCCGACCACAATGACCCAGTACCTGCTATATGGCTATCTAACCCTCCATTGGAGCCTCCTGTATGGCCACCGTCCGGGTGTGTATGCAAAGATGACCAACACGGAGGTCTTTGAGGCGGACAGAAGGGGCACTGCTGAGGGCTACATCATCCACGTGCAGGATCACAAGACTGCCAAGACATTTGGTGAAGCACAGCTGGTGCTTACAATAAAGGAGTTTAGCTGGGTCATGCGGTGGATGGGGATAAAAGAGGGCTTGTCGGGTCCTCAGAATGAATTCTTCCTTTTCACATCGGGGAAGCAGGCTTCCAAGAACCTGAACGCTCACTTGAAGAGGGCTTGGGCTGATGCTGGGCTAGAAACAGCCGTCACCTTCACCATCTTGCGCACTGCCCTGGCTGACAATATCAAGCATCACCAAGATCCAGAAAGCAGGTCGATTCTGGCTAGGTTTATGTGCCACGACGTAAGCACTGCAGACCGGTTCTACGCGAATACGCCTGGAATAAAGGAGGCATTGAAGATCCGCTCCATGTTCAGGGCGGCGGCAGCAGCTGCAGCAGCATCATCATCAGAAGGAGGTCTACCACCGTCAGCTACCTCCGAAGAGGATTCAGGGGCGGAGAGCAGCGATACCTCTTCTTCAGGACCGATTGGTACTCCTGATGAGGGGAAAGGGGCCGTGGACTCAACCTTTTTTCCCCGGTGCACTGTACAAGTTAGACGGCTAATATGGCCCCCAGGCCCCTGTTAATCATGTTGTTATTATGTTTATTTTGTATACTGTTTTTGTAAAAGTGGTGTGATAATTAAATAAAAAATAAAAAAAAAACATTAGTATAACCTTGAAGGTTCCCAGGGGCAAATACAGTGCCTGTCATTTTGCAGGATATAATTTAACATGTAACCTCTCCTGGAAATGGACATACTCTGTGCATTTCCAGGAGAGGTTCCATGTTAAATTATATCCTGCAATATCCTCCAAAGAAGGGGTGGTAGTGTCATGAATAAGGCCGAATATGTATGCCGATGTGCGGACGGTAAAGCACCGCAAAATCCACCCCTTTAGGGTAACCAGGGGCATGAAGTTCTGTAGGGTGTGAACATCTGGGTTTAGTCCGAGTGAGGAGTGCTCGAGCGTGGGAGGATGTGTAAGGCAGAGGAGGGGAACAAAAGGTGTGTGCAGGAGCAGGGAGAAAAGAGAAAATAAAAAGACTCAAAGTGTTCCACCTTCCAGCAGCAGCAGCAGCAGCGGGCAGGCTCTGTCCGTGGTGCTGAACACCTGCCTGTCTATGTGGAATACAAAAACAAACAAAGACAAACACCTTTAAGGTCACCAGGGGCGTGAGGTTCTGGTTCTGGCGGTGTGCATGGAGGGGTTTAGTCCGAGTGAGGAGTGCTCGAGCATGGGAGGATGTGTAAGGCAGAGGAGGGGAACAAAAAAAAACGAATACAAATAAGTTAAAGTGTGAACCTCCAGCAGGGCAGGTGCTGCTGCTGCTGCTGCTGCTGCTGCTGCTGTGAAGGAGGACGAATATTGATGCTTGTGTTCGGACGGTAAAGCACCGCAAAATCCACCCCCCCTTAAAGGTGACCAGGGGCATGAGATTCTGCAGGGTGTGAACATCTGGGTTTAGTCCGTGGGGGAGTGCTTAAGTCCGGGGGCCCGGGGTCTCACGGTGCACGAGGTTATGGAAGTGCAGCAGGGCAGGTGCTGCTGCTGCTGCTGCTGCTGCTGCTGCTGCTGCTGCTGCTGCTGCTGCTGTGAAGGAGGACGAATATTGATGCTTGTGTTCGGACGGTAAAGCACCGCAAAATCCACCCCCCCTTAAAGGTGACCAGGGGCATGAGATTCTGCAGGGTGTGAACATCTGGGTTTAGTCCGTGGGGGAGTGCTTAAGTCCGGGGGCCCGGGGTCTCACGGTGCACGAGGTTATGGAAGTGCCACTGTTGCCGGAGGTCCTTAGTCCGTCCTTTGGGGCTCTGTCAGGGGCTACAGAGAGGTGGTTTTCCCGGTCCCTCTCCTGGAGGTATGAAATAACCTGAGCTCCATGTGAGGGAGCCGTGCTGGAGCTGCTTAGTCCGTCCTTTGGTGGTCTTTGAGGGGCTAATGAGAGGTGTTTTCCCCGGTCTATTTGATGGAAGTCTGACACGAGCAGAGTGTGCATGCTTTGAAACTAATCCACCCACACTTAGCATGCTATTTTAGGGTATAAATCGTACCTTGTCACCATGCACTGTGCTCCCTGGGACGACGCGCCCTCCTGTGGGGACACATGAGAACTGCACTCAAATCACTTTGTGCTTTTTAAACAGTTTAACATATTTTTTTCCACATTTAAAAACGCTTTCTGCCCTGGAAATCATTTCTAATCATTATTACCGTTATGGAGGGGCTGCAGGAACACTTTCCCCGCCTTGCAAACATTTATTCCTGGTTCAAATAATCAATTTGTTCCGCCTGCTTTGCGTCAGCACCTCTGCGGCTGTCGGATTAACACAGATGAATGCACTTTTAACACTCACGCAGCCAGAATTCCTGCTCTTTTCCTGGGTTACAAAGTGAGGTGACGCAGCCTGTCCTCTGAGTCTCCCCGCCTCTCATAGACTTATTTCTGGGTAAAAAAAGCCATGTGCTCCGCCCCCTGGATCTCTGCATGTGTGTGTGTGCCTGTGAGTCTGTGGCTACTGTCCACATGCCCGCATTAGGAGGCACTATTTTCGGATACATTTTCTCATTTTCACCACTTTTCATGTTTTTATTATGTATATTGTTATATTATTATTATTATTATTATTGTATATATGTGTACTGTGTATACTGTTTTTGTAAAAATCATGTGATTATTAAATAAATAATAAAACATGAATATAACCTTGAAGTTTCCCAGGGGCAAATACAGTGCCAGGTGTCAGACTATTTAAACAATGTTTACCCAGGATTCCGACACCTTCCCTGGCTTGTAAAATGCGGTGATGCGCCCTGGAGGTATCAGAGTATTTTAAACAACTTTTCCCCGCCTTTCAAACACTTTTTCCTGGCTTATAGCCTGTCATTTTGCAGGATATAATTTAACATGGAACCTCTCCCAGGGGCAAATACAGTGCCAGGTGTCAGACTATTTAAACAATGTTTACCCAGGATTCCGACACCTTCCCTGGCTTGTAAAATGCGGTGATGCGCCCTGGAGGTATCAGAGTATTTTAAACAACTTTTCCCCGCCTTTCAAACACTTTTTCCTGGCTTATAGCCTGTCATTTTGCAGGATATAATTTAACATGGAACCTCTCCCAGGGGCAAATACAGTGCCAGGTGTCAGACTATTTAAACAATGTTTACCCAGGATTCCGACACCTTCCCTGGCTTGTAAAATGCGGTGATGCGCCCTGGAGGTATCAGAGTATTTTAAACAACTTTTCCCCGCCTTTCAAACACTTTTTCCTGGCTTATAGCCTGTCATTTTGCAGGATATAATTTAACATGGAACCTCTCCCAGGGGCAAATACAGTGCCAGGTGTCAGACTATTTAAACAATGTTTACCCAGGATTCCGACACCTTCCCTGGCTTGTAAAATGCGGTGATGCGCCCTGGAGGTATCAGAGTATTTTAAACAACTTTTCCCCGCCTTTCAAACACTTTTTCCTGGCTTATAGCCTGTCATTTTGCAGGATATAATTTAACATGGAACCTCTCCTGGAAATGGACATATTCTGTGCATTTCCAGGAGAGGTTACATGTTAAATGATATCCTGCAAAATGACAGGCTACAACTCTCTTCCAGACGTTTAAAAACACTTTTCCGACTATTTTAAACAACTTTTCCCCGCCTTTCAAACACTTTTTCCTGGCTTATAGCCTGTCATTTTGCAGGATATAATTTAACATGGAACCTCTCCTGGAAATGGACATATTCTGTGCATTTCCAGGAGAGGTTACATGTTAAATGATATCCTGCAAAATGACAGGCTACAACTCTCTTCCAGACGTTTAAAAACACTTTCCCCGACCATTTAAACATTATTTATGGCTTGTAAAGTGCGGTGATGAGCCCTGACAGTATCAGACTATTTAAAGGGTTACCAGGAGCATGAGAATATCCTCCACAGAAGGGGTGGTGGTGCCGTGAATAAGGCCGAATATGGATACCGATGTGCCGACGGTAAAGCACCGCAAAATCCACCCCCTTTAGGTTAACCAGGGGCATGGAGTTCTGTAGGGTGTGAACATCTGGGTTTAGTCCGTGGGGGAGTGCTTAAGTCCGGGAGTCCGGGGACTCACGGTGTGCAAGGTTATGGAGGTGCCCATGTCAGGGACACATGCTGGAGGTCTGTGGTCCGTCCTTTGGGGGTCTTGGAGGGGCCACAGAGAGGAGATTTCCCCGGTCTCTGTCCTGGATGAGTGAAATAAACAGAGTCTCCATGTCAGGGACACATGCTGGAGGTCTCTCTCCCGAGAGTGGACGTCCATTGCCTGTAAATTGGTCTAACATTAGGTCTGTCACTTTGGCTAACCGCACCACTGTCTGTCGTCTCCCGCAAGTGGACATCCATTGTCACTTTGGCTAACCGCACCACTGTCTGTCGTCTCCCGCAAGTGGACATCCATTGCCCCTAAATAGGGTTAGGGAATGTTCCGGTATTTGGACAACATTAACATGGGATCACTCCGGTCAATGTACGTACTTCGTCTCACTGGAATATTAATGGCCAGATTGAATACAAAATCGACCCAAATTCTCCGGTCAATGACAGGAGAGTTTTGAAAGTGACAAAACACTGTTCCACACATTTAAAAACACTTAATCAATGTTTACCCAGGATCCATGCACCTTTCCTGGCTTGTAAAATGTGGTGATGCGCCCTGGAGGTAGCGGGTAGGCTCTGTGCGTGGTGCTGAACACCTGCCTGTCTATGTGGAGTACAAAAACAAACAAAGACAAACACCTTTAAGGTCACCAGGGTCGTGAGGTTCTGGTTCTGGCGGTGTGCATGGAGGGGTTTAGTCCGAGTGAGGAGTGCTCGAGCGTGGGAGGATGTGTAAGGCAGAGGAGGGGAACAAAAGGTGTGTGCAGGAGCAGGGAGAAAAGAGAAAATAAAAAGACTCAAAGTGTTCCACCTTCCAGCAGCAGCAGCAGCAGCAGCGGGCCCGCGGTGCTGAACACCTGCCTGTCTATGTGGAGTACAAAAACAAACAAAGACAAACACCTTTAAGGTCACCAGGGTCGTGAGGTTCTGGTTCTGGCGGTGTGCATGGAGGGGTTTGACCTGGCTCCCCGACACAATGCACATAGTCTGGAGCAGCGGAGCAGCGGCTGGGCCGTGTTCCCCCTTCTGTCCATTTGCCTATCAGTTTGTTAACGAAGTGGACAGAGGCTGTTTTTCGCCCCTAAAAGTGACTTTTAATGGTGTTTTCTGTATTTAAATGATGTGTTTTATCATTCTCCAGGGTCCCCGACACAATGAAACTAGTCTGGAGCTCGCTGGGGTCCCGCAAAATGCTTTAATCACGATTTTGTCCTTTTCCCCATCACTTTGTTAACGAAGTGGACAGAGGCTGTTTTTTGCCCCTAAAAGTGACTTTTAATGGTGTTTTTGGCATTTAAATGATGGGTCTTATCATTATCCAGGGTCCCCGACACAATGAAACTAGTCTGGAGCTCGCTGGGGTCCCGCAAAATGCTTTAATCATGATTTGGTCCATTTCCCCATCAGTTTGTTAACGAAGTGGACAGAGGCTGTTTTTTGCCCCTAAAAGTGACTTTTAATGGTGTTTTTTGTATTTAAATGATGTGTTTTATCATTCTCCAGGGTCCCCGACGCAATGCACATAGTCTGGAGCTCGCTGGGGTCCCGCAAAATGCTTTAATCACGATTTTGTCCTTTTCCCCATCACTTTGTTAACGAAGTGGACAGAGGCTGTTTTTTGCCCCTAAAAGTGACTTTTAATGGTGTTTTTGGCATTTAAATGATGTGTTTTATCATTATCCAGGGTCCCCGACACAATGAAACTAGTTTGGAGCTCGCTGGGGTCCCGCAAAATGCTTTAATCACGATTTTGTCCTTTTCCCCATCACTTTGTTAACGAAGTGGACAGAGGCTGTTTTTTGCCCCTAAAAGTGACTTTTAATGGTGTTTTTGGCATTTAAATGATGGGTCTTATCATTATTCAGGGTCCCCGACACAATGAAACTAGTCTGGAGCTCGCTGGGGTCCCGCAAAATGCTTTAATCACGATTTTGTCCTTTTCCCCATCACTTTGTTAACGAAGTGGACAGAGGCTGTTTTTTGCCCCTAAAAGTGACTTTTAATGGTGTTTTTGGCATTTAAATGATGGGTTTTATATTTCTCCAGGGTCCCCGACACAATGAAACTAGTCTGGAGCTCGCTGGGGTCCCGCAAAATGCTTTAATCACGATTTTGTCCTTTTCCCCATCAGTTTGTTAACGAAGTGGACAGAGGCTGTTTTTTGCCCCTAAAAGTGACTTTTAATGGTGTTTTTGGCATTTAAATGATGGGTTTTATATTTCTCCAGGGTCCCCGACACAATGAAACTAGTCTGGAGCTCGCTGGGGTCCCGCAAAATGCTTTAATCACGATTTTGTCCTTTTCCCCATCACTTTGTTAACGAAGTGGACAGAGGCTGTTTTTTGCCCCTAAAAGTGACTTTTAATGGTGTTTTTGGCATTTAAATGATGTGTTTTATCATTATCCAGGGTCCCCGACACAATGCACATAGTCTGGAGCTCGCTGGGGTCCCGGAAATGCTTTAATCACGATTTGGTCCTTTTCCCCATCAGTTTGTTAACGAAGTGGACAGAGGCTGTTTTGTGCCCTTAAAAGTGACTTTTAATGGTGTTTTTGGCATTTAAATGATGTGTTTTATCATTATCCAGGGTCCCCGACACAATGAAACTAGTCTGGAGCTCGCTGGGGTCCCGCAAAATGCTTTAATCACGATTTTGTACTTTTCCCCATCAGTTTGTTAACGAAGTGGACAGAGGCTGTTTTTTGCCCCTAAAAGTGACTTTTAATGGTGCTTTTTGTATTTAAATGATGGGTCTTATCATTGTGGAGGGTCCCCAAGACAATGCACATAGTCTGGAGCTCGCTGGGGTCCCGCAAATGCTTTAATCACGATTTGGTCCATTTCCCCATCAGTTTGTTAACGAAGTGGACAGAGGCTGTTTTTTGCCCCTAAAAGTGACTTTTAATGGTGTTTTTGGCATTTAAATGATGTGTTTTATCATTATCCAGGGTCCCCGACACAATGAAACTAGTCTGGAGCTCGCTGGGGTCCCGCAAAATGCTTTAATCACGATTTGGTCCTTTTCCCCATCAGTTTGTTAACGAAGTGGACAGAGGCTGTTTTGAGCCCTTAAAAGTGACTTTTAATGGTGTTTTTGGCATTTAAATGATGTGTTTTATCATTATCCAGGGTCCCCGACACAATGAAACTAGTCTGGAGCTCGCTGGGGTCCCGCAAAATGCTTTAATCACGATTTTGTACTTTTCCCCATCAGTTTGTTAACGAAGTGGACAGAGGCGGTTTTTTGCCCCTAAAAGTGACTTTTAATGGTGTTTTTGGCATTTAAATGATGTGTTTTATCATTCTCCAGGGTCCCCGACGCAATGCACATAGTCTGGAGCTCGCTGGGGTCCCGCAAAATGCTTTAATCACGATTTTGTCCTTTTCCCCATCACTTTGTTAACGAAGTGGACAGAGGCTGTTTTTTGCCCCTAAAAGTGACTTTTAATGGTGTTTTTGGCATTTAAATGATGGGTCTTATCATTATCCAGGGTCCCCGACACAATGAAACTAGTCTGGAGCTCGCTGGGGTCCCGCAAAATGCTTTAATCACGATTTTGTCCTTTTCCCCATCACTTTGTTAACGAAGTGGACAGAGGCTGTTTTTTGCCCCTAAAAGTGACTTTTAATGGTGTTTTTGGCATTTAAATGATGTGTTTTATCATTATCCAGGGTCCCCGACACAATGAAACTAGTCTGGAGCTCGCTGGGGTCCCGCAAAATGCTTTAATCACGATTTGGTCCATTTCCCCATCAGTTTGTTAACGAAGTGGACAGAGGCTGTTTTTTGCCCCTAAAAGTGACTTTTAATGGTGTTTTTTGTATTTAAATGATGGGTCTTATCATTGTGGAGGGTCCCCAAGACAATGCACATAGTCTGGAGCTCGCTGGGGTCCCGCAAATGCTTTAATCACGATTTGGTCCATTTCCCCATCAGTTTGTTAACGAAGTGGACAGAGGCTGTTTTTTGCCCCTAAAAGTGACTTTTAATGGTGTTTTTGGCATTTAAATGATGTGTTTTATCATTATCCAGGGTCCCCGACACAATGCACATAGTCTGGAGCTCGCTGGGGTCCCGCAAAATGCTTTAATCACGATTTTGTCCTTTTCCCCATCACTTTGTTAACGAAGTGGACAGAGGCTGTTTTTTGCCCCTAAAAGTGACTTTTAATGGTGTTTTTGGCATTTAAATGATGGGTCTTATCATTATCCAGGGTCCCCGACACAATGAATATAGTCTGGAGCTCGCTGGGGTCCCGCAAAATGCTTTAATCACGATTTTGTCCTTTTCCCCATCACTTTGTTAACGAAGTGGACAGAGGCTGTTTTTTGCCCCTAAAAGTGACTTTTAATGGTGTTTTTGGCATTTAAATGATGGGTTTTATATTTCTCCAGGGTCCCCGACACAATGAAACTAGTCTGGAGCTCGCTGGGGTCCCGCAAAATGCTTTAATCACGATTTTGTCCTTTTCCCCATCAGTTTGTTAACGAAGTGGACAGAGGCTGTTTTTTGCCCCTAAAAGTGACTTTTAATGGTGTTTTTGGCATTTAAATGATGGGTTTTATATTTCTCCAGGGTCCCCGACACAATGAAACTAGTCTGGAGCTCGCTGGGGTCCCGCAAAATGCTTTAATCACGATTTTGTCCTTTTCCCCATCACTTTGTTAACGAAGTGGACAGAGGCTGTTTTTTGCCCCTAAAAGTGACTTTTAATGGTGTTTTTGGCATTTAAATGATGTGTTTTATCATTATCCAGGGTCCCCGACACAATGCACATAGTCTGGAGCTCGCTGGGGTCCCGGAAATGCTTTAATCACGATTTGGTCCTTTTCCCCATCAGTTTGTTAACGAAGTGGACAGAGGCTGTTTTTTGCCCCTAAAAGTGACTTTTAATGGTGTTTTTTGTATTTAAATGATGTGTTTTATCTTTCTCCAGGGTCCCCGACGCAATGCACATAGTCTGGAGCTCGCTGGGGTCCCGCAAATGCTTTAATCAGGCGTTTTAACACTTTTCCCCACGAAAATTATTTTTAATTATTTTTTGGGGGCTATATAAATCAAATTCCGGTTAATGCGGAGCACAATTGTACCTTTTACTATTTTAATGTATTTGCATGATATATCTTTGGGCGATAAAAGCGACATATTTGGATGACTTTGTCAGTTTATGGAGCTTATCCCACAAATCCCGGATGATCCGGGCCAAATTTGGGAGCTCATAGGCAGCCTGCCATAGGCCCCCACCCGTGGAATGAAAAAAAAATGAAAGAAAACGGTCAATTATATGTTAAAATAATCAAAAAATGAACTTTTAAAATTACATGGGAGAGGGGATCTGAAAAATTGGAGAAGGGGAAAAGTGTTCGGCGCTTCGGGACGAAGCGCCGAACACTTTTCCCCTACCCCGTTGCAAGGTACAACGGAGAGGGGAATCCAGACTTCCCCTCCTCCGTTGTAAAAAACCGTTCATGTTTTACAAGCTACCTTCTGCACGAAATCGGAAACCCGGTTTTTGAGAGGACTCAGAAAAAAAACGGCTGTGTAACTTCATGGAGGAATTCATCCGCTGTATGTGCACTTTGGCTCGGATACATTTTGTTGCCTGGAGACCCCCCAGCATGGTTCTTACCAAACTTAAAGTTTTTGAACTGGGCTCTGGAGGAAGGTAAGGGGAGTTGACAGGGGACTCAATCCGCCTCATGAGGCACTATTTTCGGATACATTTCAACACTTTTAGCCCTTTTTGATGGTTCTCCAAAAAATAACTCTGACTTTTTCAGAGTGTGGAGGAAGGTGAGGGGAGTTGACAGGGGACTTTATCCGCCTTATGGGGCACTATTCTCGGATACATTTCAACACTTTTAGCCCTTTTTGATGGTTCTCCAAAAAATAACTCTGACTTTTTCAGAGTGTGGAGGAAGGTGAGGGGAGTTGACAGGGGACTTTATCCGCCTTATGGGGCACTATTCTCGGATACATTTCAACACTTTTAGCCCTTTTTGATGGTTCTCCAAAAAATAACTCTGACTTTTTCAGAGTGTGGAGGAAGGTGAGGGGAGTTGACAGGGGACTTTACCCGCCTTATGGGGCACTACTCTCGGATACATTTCAACACTTTTAGCCCTTTTTGATGGTTCTCCAAAAAATAACTCTGACTTTTTCAGAGTGTGGAGGAAGGTGAGGGGAGTTGACAGGGGACTTTATCCGCCTTATGGGGCACTATTCTCGGATACATTTCAACACTTTTAGCCCTTTTTGATGGTTCTCCAAAAAATAACTCTGACTTTTTCAGAGTGTGGAGGAAGGTGAGGGGAGTTGACAGGGGACTTTACCCGCCTTATGGGGCACTATTCCCGGATACATTTCAACACTTTTAGCCCTTTTTGATGGTTCTCCAAAAAATAACTCTGACTTTTTCAGAGTGTGGAGGAAGGTGAGGGGAGTTGACAGGGGACTTTACCCGCCTTATGGGGCACTATTCCCGGATACATTTCAACACTTTTAGCCCTTTTTGATGGTTCTCCAAAAAATAACTCTGACTTTTTCAGAGTGTGGAGGAAGGTGAGGGGAGTTGACAGGGGACTTTACCCGCCTTATGGGGCACTATTCCCGGATACATTTCAACACTTTTAGCCCTTTTTGATGGTTCTCCAAAAAATAACTCTGACTTTTTCAGAGTGTGGAGGAAGGTGAGGGGAGTTGACAGGGGACTTTACCCGCCTTATGGGGCACTATTCTCGGATACATTTTTTCATTTTCACCCATTTTTGATGGTTCTCCAAAAAATAACTCTGACTTTTTCAGAGTGTGGAGGAAGGTGAGGGGAGTTGACAGGGGACTTTACCCGCCTTATGGGGCACTATTCCCGGATACATTTCAACACTTTTAGCCCTTTTTGATGGTTCTCCAAAAAATAACTCTGACTTTTTCAGAGTGTGGAGGAAGGTGAGGGGAGTTGACAGGGGACTTTACCCGCCTTATGGGGCACTATTCTCCGATACATTTTTTCATTTTCACCCATTTTTGATGGTTCTCCAAAAAATAACTCTGACTTTTTCAGAGTGTGGAGGAAGGTGAGGGGAGTTGACAGGGGACTTTACCCGCCTTATGGGGCACTATTCCCGGATACATTTCAACACTTTTAGCCCTTTTTGATGGTTCTCCAAAAAATAACTCTGACTTTTTCAGAGTGTGGAGGAAGGTGAGGGGAGTTGACAGGGGACTTTACCCGCCTTATGGGGCACTATTCCCGGATACATTTCAACACTTTTAGCCCTTTTTGATGGTTCTCCAAAAAATAACTCTGACTTTTTCAGAGTGTGGAGGAAGGTGAGGGGAGTTGACAGGGGACTTTACCCGCCTTATGGGGCACTATTCTCGGATACATTTTTTCATTTTCACCCATTTTTGATGGTTCTCCAAAAAATAACTCTGACTTTTTCAGAGTGTGGAGGAAGGTGAGGGGAGTTGACAGGGGACTTTACCCGCCTTATGGGGCACTATTCTCGGATACATTTTTTCATTTTCACCCATTTTTGATGGTTCTCCAAAAAGACAAGTTAGTCTTTTTTCTTCCCCCTTCCTCTTCTGATTTCTCACTGATCGAATGGCAAACGCGACCCGCCATCGGAGGGCCTCCGCCGGCCCGGCCTCGTGCCGGTGCTCTGGCGGTCGGTTCCTCCGAACTGCGGGTTCGACTCTGATGGCCGGGAGGGACGAGGGAAACGTCGGGGGGGTCTGCTGGAGGCTCCGGGCACAGGACCCTACTTCATCAAACTACCTATTTGATCCTGCGTAACAACCACATATATGCTTGTCTGCAAAGACATTGATCGAATGGCAAACGCGACCCGCCATCGGAGGGCCTCCGCCGGCCCGGCCTCGTGCCGGTGCTCTGGCGGTCGGTTCCTCCGAACTGCGGGTTCGACTCTGATGGCCGGGAGGGACGAGGGAAACGTCGGGGGGGTCTGCTGGAGGCTCCGGGCACAGGACCCTACTTCATCAAACTACCTATTTGATCCTGCGTAACAACCACATATATGCTTGTCTGCAAAGACATTGATCGAATGGCAAACGCGACCCGCCATCGGAGGGCCTCCGCCGGCCCGGCCTCGTGCCGGTGCTCTGGCGGTCGGTTCCTCCGAACTGCGGGTTCGACTCTGATGGCCGGGAGGGACGAGGGAAACGTCGGGGGGGTCTGCTGGAGGCTCCGGGCACAGGACCCTACTTCATCAAACTACCTATTTGATCCTGCGTAACAACCACATATATGCTTGTCTGCAAAGACATTGATCGAATGGCAAACGTGACCCGCCATCGGAGGGCCTCCGCCGGCCCGGCCTCGTGCCGGTGCTCTGGCGGTCGGTTCCTCCGAACTGCGGGTTCGACTCTGATGGCCGGGAGGGACGAGGGAAACGTCGGGGGGGTCTGCTGGAGGCTCCTGCTGGAGTCTTGCGTTCACTGGGACCTGGCTCGAAAAACTCGAAACCCTGACTCCAGTGCGGTGTTGCGGCCATGCGCCTCCGGGTACCAGACTCCCCTGCCTCCTCCGTGTTGCGTGGGCTGCGTGGGGGTAACCCTGCGTGTCCGTTACCCTGCGTGTCTCTTACCTCCCAGGCCGACCGATATGAAGCGTTTCCAAGACGAACCGTCTGACTCAGGGGTCCCACCACAGGTTCCGTAGCGGGGTGGAAGTTCCACCTCCCCTCTTTGCCGCGGAATGCAAAACAAACACCTGTTTCTCTCATCCTCCACTGTGGCATAGCGGCCTTAGTCGGCTGTGGCATTCAGCAATTGGCCTTGCTCCGGGCACAGGACCCTACTTCATCAAACTACCTATTTGATCCTGCGTAACAACCACATATATGCTTGTCTGCAAAGACATTGATCGAATGGCAAACGCGACCCGCCATCGGAGGGCCTCCGCCGGCCCGGCCTCGTGCCGGTGCTCTGGCGGTCGGTTCCTCCGAACTGCGGGTTCGACTCTGATGGCCGGGAGGGACGAGGGAAACGTCGGGGGGGTCTGCTGGAGGCTCCTGCTGGAGTCTTGCGTTCACTGGGACCTGGCTCGAAAAACTCGAAACCCTGACTCCAGTGCGGTGTTGCGGCCATGCGCCTCCGGGTACCAGACTCCCCTGCCTCCTCTGTGTTGCGTGGGCTGCGTGGGGGTAACCCTGCATGTCCGTTACCCTGCGTGTCTCTTACCTCCCAGGCCGACCGATATGAAGCGTTTCCAAGACGAACCGTCTGACTCAGGGGTCCCACCACAGGTTCCGTAGCGGGGTGGAAGTTCCACCTCCCCTCTTTGCCGCGGAATGCAAAACAAACACCTGTTTCTCTCATCCTCCACTGTGGCATAGCGGCCTTAGTCGGCTGTGGCATTCAGCAATTGGCCTTGCTCCGGGCACAGGACCCTACTTCATCAAACTACCTATTTGATCCTGCGTAACAACCACATATATGCTTGTCTGCAAAGACATTGATCGAATGGCAAACGCGACCCGCCATCGGAGGGCCTCCGCCGGCCCGGCCTCGTGCCGGTGCTCTGGCGGTCGGTTCCTCCGAACTGCGGGTTCGACTCTGATGGCCGGGAGGGACGAGGGAAACGTCGGGGGGGTCTGCTGGAGGCTCCTGCTGGAGTCTTGCGTTCACTGGGACCTGGCTCGAAAAACTCGAAACCCTGACTCCAGTGCGGTGTTGCGGCCATGCGCCTCCGGGTACCAGACTCCCCTGCCTCCTCCGTGTTGCGTGGGCTGCGTGGGGGTAACCCTGCGTGTCCGTTACCCTGCGTGTCTCTTACCTCCCAGGCCGACCGATATGAAGCGTTTCCAAGACGAACCGTCTGACTCAGGGGTCCCACCACAGGTTCCGTAGCGGGGTGGAAGTTCCACCTCCCCTCTTTGCCGCGGAATGCAAAACAAACACCTGTTTCTCTCATCCTCCACTGTGGCATAGCGGCCTTAGTCGGCTGCGGCATTCAGCAATTGGCCTTGCTCCGGGCACAGGACCCTACTTCATCAAACTACCTATTTGATCCTGCGTAACAACCACATATATGCTTGTCTGCAAAGACATTGATCGAATGGCAAACGTGACCCGCCATCGGAAGGCCTCCGCCGGCCCGGCTTCGTGCCGGTGCTCTGGCGGTCGGTTCTTCCAAACTGCGGGTTTGACTCTGCTCCTGGGAGCACATATGCTTGTCTGCAAAGAGGGACATGCCTGGTCCCGCCCAGGTGTTCTTCTACGGCTAGTGTCCAGCCAGCTGCGGTATCATCAACTTTGACCCGCCATCGGAGGGCCTCCTCCCCGGGTCCAGCTTCCGGTGCTTGGCGGTCGGTTCTTCCAAACTGTGGGTTTGACTCTGCTCCTGGGAGCACATATGCTTGTCTGCAAAGAGGGACATGCCTGGTCCCGCCCAGGTGTTCTTCTACGGCTAGTGTCCAGCCAGCTGCGGTATCATCAACTTTGACCCGCCATCGGAGGGCCTCCTCCCCGGGTCCAGCTTCCGGTGCTAGGCGGTCGGTTCCTCCAAACTGTGTGATTGACTCTGCTCCTGGGAGCACATATGCTTGTCTGCAAAGAGGGACATGCCTGGTCCCGCCCAGGTGTTCTTCTACGGCTAGTGTCCAGCCAGCTGCGGTATCATCAACTTTGACCCGCCATCGGAGGGCCTCCTCCCCGGGTCCAGCTTCCGGTGCTAGGCGGTCGGTTCCTCCAAACTGTGTGATTGACTCTGCTCCTGGGAGCACATATGCTTGTCTGCAAAGAGGGACATGCCTGGTCCCGCCCAGGTGTTCTTCTACGGCTAGTGTCCAGCCAGCTGCGGTATCATCAACTTTGACCCGCCATCGGAGGGCCTCCTCCCCGGGTCCAGCTTCCGGTGCTAGGCGGTCGGTTCCTCCAAACTGTGTGATTGACTCTGCTCCTGGGAGCACATATGCTTGTCTGCAAAGAGGGACATGCCTGGTCCCGCCCAGGTGTTCTTCTACGGCTAGTGTCCAGCCAGCTGCGGTATCATCAACTTTGACCCGCCATCGGAGGGCCTCCTCCCCGGGTCCAGCTTCCGGTGCTTGGCGGTCGGTTCATCCAAACTACGGGTAATCCTGGAGCGGACATAAACAAAGAATGATATTTTACAGGACATGATGGATATGTGTTTTTTCCAGGCTTTTTGGAAATAAACCAAATGTGATTTTGCAGTGCATGATATAGCTCATTTTACCCATGTGATGTTGTGCAGTACATTACTGAGCTCATTTAACGATATTGGTCTACCAGGTGAAGTGGGATGCTGCCATTTCCCAACTGGTCTCCGGAGGAATATAAGGAGAGTTGACAGGGGACTCTGCCCAGTGCTCATGAACCAAATGAGGGGTGTGTTAGAGGGGAAAGGCTCTGGCTGTTTCTGCAGCCTCTGCATCTACCTTCTCTCCCCACCCCGATACCAGCGCGTGCCTGCTGTAAAAGGCAGGTGCACGGGCTCTCACTTCCACTAACTCTGAGCCTGGCTCCCGAGCAGCACGTTCTCCCCGGCAGTCCGCCAGCAGATGAAAAACACCCACCTCTCCGCCTCTTCCGAGGGACGAGGGAACCGCGCGGGGGGGTCTGCTGGAGGTTCCTGCCGGGTGCTCCGTACTGCGTTTCACCGGGACCTGGCTCGAAAAACTCGGAACTCTGAATCCAGTGCGGTGTGGCGGTCTCGCCCTGGCCGTCCACCGTGCGCCTCCGGGTACCTGACTCCCCTGCCTCCTCCGGGGGCAGGTGCGAGGGGTTCAATGCCTCCTCCCCCCGCTGCGGCGAAAGCCGGAGCGGGACGGAGCGCCCGGAGGTACTGTTACCCCCACGTTTTGTACCCAAAACTGTCTTGTGAGTTCGTGGCAGAACCATGAAACAAAAAACAATCAATGTATCGGACCCATCGCCAGTCGCGTTGGTGCGGAGGTGGGACCATTTTAACCAGGTGGTAACCCAAGTCCTCCCCTTGGTCCGTGTTCCCTGCATTGAAGCATCGGACCCATGGTTGCAATCAGCAGTTGGCTAACGCATATAAACGGAGAAACAGAAAACCATTTAAATATAATTCATTGTGTGTGTTTTTGGAAGGATGTTGACCGAATGCCCGGTGTGCAGCCTCCGCTATCTGGCTTTGAATAAGCACCTTAAGCACAAACATGCAGTGCGGAACCTGGATGAAAGAGGCATCATTCTTAAAATGGCCAGTGGTAGAATAAATGTTCGGACCAAACCCTGTCCCATCACAGGGTGTTCGTATGCTGGGAGGAAACTACACCGTCATGTAACTCGTGACCACCCTGAGTTCTCCCGAGATGAGGCACATCAGGTCATGGCAAGGCTGAAGCATAGTGTGGCCCTGCAGTTGCTCCATGACCTCCGAGAGACTAATCCCATCATTGGAATGGCTACATCATTGGATATAGACAATGAGGAGGAATACCCGGTGCACCCTCCACCCTTCTCCCCACATACCGAGTGTGACGAAGAGGACTGCATGCAGGTGAGGCTGGACAATGTGGCATTGAGGGCTCAGAAGGATGCCCTCATTGATGAGGTGAAGACCCTGCGCTCCAGGCTAAAAAAGGGTCTAAAACCCAGGAAGCAGAATGCCACTGCTGCTCTGCTTGAGGAAGACGAAGAATGTATACGATTTAAGGGCGTAGCAATCCCAAGTACCCCCGACATGAACTCAGTAGCCTCCGGCAGCAATACCCCTCTCAAGACCCCGGTGAAGACTGTCATGCGGTCCATAGAAGCCTCTGCGAGTGAGACCCCCCTCAAGTCTGTGATGCGGTCCCCAGAAGCCTCCGGAAGCAAGACCCCGGTGAAGACTGTCATGCGGTCCGACAAAGCCTCCGGTAGTGAGACCCCGGTGAACACTGTCATGCGGTCCCCAGAAGCCTCCGGAAGCAAGACCCCGGTGAAGACTGTCATGCGGTCCAACAAAGCCTCCGGTAGAGAGACCCCTCTCAAGTCTGTGATGCGGTCCCCAGAAGCCTCCGGAAGCAAGACCCCAGTGAAGACTGTCATGTGGTCCCCAGAAGCCTCCGGTAGTGAGACCCCAGTGAAGACTGTCATGCGGTCCATAGAAGCCTCTGCGAGTGAGATCCCTCTCAAGTCTGTGATGCGGTCCCCAGAAGCCTCCGGAAGCAAGACCCCGATGCAGACTGTCATGCGGTCCGTAGAAGCCTCCTGTAGTGAGACCCCTGTATGCCAGAAGACCCGTGCGTCTGTCTCCAATAAGCTGAAAGCTAATCTGGCTAAGGACTGGCCCTCTTCCCAAAATCAATGGTGCACTGGGAAGGGACTGCGGAATACCATGCGTGAAATCACGTTGCCTAAAAGCATGGAGACGTACATTCAGACATACAGAGGTCATTGTGAGGGTCTTGCACCGACAGTAAAACGGAAAGAGAATTGTATGTCCAATGTCAGCCGGATAAAGAACTTCATAGTATTCATGGCCCATGGTTTTGACCGGCTGTCAGACTGGCTGTTTCTAAAAGACACAAAGAGGGTCCGTGGCTGGAGCAAGTATATTTCAGAGTCGGGCCGGACAGTCACAACATCGCTGTTGTTCCTGAAGACTGTGAACCATTTCCTGAGGTACTTGTCTGCATCAAAGCTCCGGGGGTGCAGGCTCACCCAGTCTGATATGACCAACATCATCAGAGAGGTGAAAGCCAACATTAACGATTTGAAAAAGTCTGTCACTCTCCACCAGTTTAAGGTGAAGAGGGACAAGCTGGATCGTCTGCCGAGCCAGGCGGAGCTTCTCGCCGCCATGGCGGCCGCTGAGAAGCGCATCCCTGATCTCCTTGACCTGATGGCTAGCAATCCGACCACAATGACCCAGTACCTGCTATATGGCTATCTAACCCTCCATTGGAGCCTCCTGTATGGCCACCGTCCGGGTGTGTATGCAAACATGACCAACACGGAGGTCTTTGAGGCGGACAGAAGGGGCACTGCTGAGGGCTACATCATCCACGTGCAGGATCACAAGACTGCCAAGACATTTGGTGAAGCACAGCTGGTGCTTACAATAAAGGAGTTTAGCTGGGTCATGCGGTGGATGGGGATAAAAGAGGGCTTGTCGGGTCCTCAGAATGAATTCTTCCTTTTCACATCGGGGAAGCAGGCTTCCAAGAACCTGAACGCTCACTTGAAGAGGGCTTGGGCTGATGCTGGGCTAGAAACAGCCGTCACCTTCACCATCTTGCGCACTGCCCTGGCTGACAATATCAAGCATCACCAAGATCCAGAAAGCAGGTCGATTCTGGCTAGGTTTATGTGCCACGACGTAAGCACTGCAGACCGGTTCTACGCGAATACGCCTGGAATAAAGGAGGCATTGAAGATCCGCTCCATGTTCAGGGCGGCGGCAGCAGCTGCAGCAGCATCATCATCAGAAGGAGGTCTACCACCGTCAGCTACCTCCGAAGAGGATTCAGGGGCGGAGAGCAGCGATACCTCTTCTTCAGGACCGATTGGTACTCCTGATGAGGGGAAAGGGGCCGTGGACTCAACCTTTTTTCCCCGGTGCACTGTACAAGTTAGACGGCTAATATGGCCCCCAGGCCCCTGTTAATCATGTTGTTATTATGTTTATTTTGTATACTGTTTTTGTAAAAGTGGTGTGATAATTAAATAAAAAATAAAAAAAAAACATTAGTATAACCTTGAAGGTTCCCAGGGGCAAATACAGTGCCTGTCATTTTGCAGGATATAATTTAACATGTAACCTCTCCTGGAAATGGACATACTCTGTGCATTTCCAGGAGAGGTTCCATGTTAAATTATATCCTGCAATATCCTCCAAAGAAGGGGTGGTAGTGTCATGAATAAGGCCGAATATGTATGCCGATGTGCGGACGGTAAAGCACCGCAAAATCCACCCCTTTAGGGTAACCAGGGGCATGAAGTTCTGTAGGGTGTGAACATCTGGGTTTAGTCCGAGTGAGGAGTGCTCGAGCGTGGGAGGATGTGTAAGGCAGAGGAGGGGAACAAAAGGTGTGTGCAGGAGCAGGGAGAAAAGAGAAAATAAAAAGACTCAAAGTGTTCCACCTTCCAGCAGCAGCAGCAGCAGCGGGCAGGCTCTGTCCGTGGTGCTGAACACCTGCCTGTCTATGTGGAATACAAAAACAAACAAAGACAAACACCTTTAAGGTCACCAGGGGCGTGAGGTTCTGGTTCTGGCGGTGTGCATGGAGGGGTTTAGTCCGAGTGAGGAGTGCTCGAGCATGGGAGGATGTGTAAGGCAGAGGAGGGGAACAAAAAAAAACGAATACAAATAAGTTAAAGTGTGAACCTCCAGCAGGGCAGGTGCTGCTGCTGCTGCTGCTGCTGCTGCTGCTGTGAAGGAGGACAAATATTGATGCTTGTGTTCGGACGGTAAAGCACCGCAAAATCCACCCCCCCTTAAAGGTGACCAGGGGCATGAGATTCTGCAGGGTGTGAACATCTGGGTTTAGTCCGTGGGGGAGTGCTTAAGTCCGGGGGCCCGGGGTCTCACGGTGCACGAGGTTATGGAAGTGCAGCAGGGCAGGTGCTGCTGCTGCTGCTGCTGCTGCTGCTGCTGCTGCTGCTGCTGCTGCTGCTGCTGCTGCTGCTGCTGCTGCTGCTGCTGCTGTGAAGGAGGACGAATATTGATGCTTGTGTTCGGACGGTAAAGCACCGCAAAATCCACCCCCCCTTAAAGGTGACCAGGGGCATGAGATTCTGCAGGGTGTGAACATCTGGGTTTAGTCCGTGGGGGAGTGCTTAAGTCCGGGGGCCCGGGGTCTCACGGTGCACGAGGTTATGGAAGTGCCACTGTTGCCGGAGGTCCTTAGTCCGTCCTTTGGGGCTCTGTCAGGGGCTACAGAGAGGTGGTTTTCCCGGTCCCTCTCCTGGAGGTATGAAATAACCTGAGCTCCATGTGAGGGAGCCGTGCTGGAGCTGCTTAGTCCGTCCTTTGGTGGTCTTTGAGGGGCTAATGAGAGGTGTTTTCCCCGGTCTATTTGATGGAAGTCTGACACGAGCAGAGTGTGCATGCTTTGAAACTAATCCACCCACACTTAGCATGCTATTTTAGGGTATAAATCGTACCTTGTCACCATGCACTGTGCTCCCTGGGACGACGCGCCCTCCTGTGGGGACACATGAGAACTGCACTCAAATCACTTTGTGCTTTTTAAACAGTTTAACATATTTTTTTCCACATTTAAAAAACGCTTTCTGCCCTGGAAATCATTTCTAATCATTATTACCGTTATGGAGGGGCTGCAGGAACACTTTCCCCGCCTTGCAAACATTTATTCCTGGTTCAAATAATCAATTTGTTCCGCCTGCTTTGCGTCAGCACCTCTGCGGCTGTCGGATTAACACAGATGAATGCACTTTTAACACTCACGCAGCCAGAATTCCTGCTCTTTTCCTGGGTTACAAAGTGAGGTGACGCAGCCTGTCCTCTGAGTCTCCCCGCCTCTCATAGACTTATTTCTGGGTAAAAAAAGCCATGTGCTCCGCCCCCTGGATCTCTGCATGTGTGTGTGTGCCTGTGAGTCTGTGGCTACTGTCCACATGCCCGCATTAGGAGGCACTATTTTCGGATACATTTTCTCATTTTCACCACTTTTCATGTTTTTATTATGTATATTGTTATATTATTATTATTATTATTATTATTGTATATATGTATACTGTGTATACTGTTTTTGTAAAAATCATGTGATTATTAAATAAATAATAAAACATGAATATAACCTTGAAGTTTCCCAGGGGCAAATACAGTGCCAGGTGTCAGACTATTTAAACAATGTTTACCCAGGATTCCGACACCTTCCCTGGCTTGTAAAATGCGGTGATGCGCCCTGGAGGTATCATACTATTTTAAACAACTTTTCCCCGCCTTTCAAACACTTGTTCCTGGCTTATAGCCTGTCATTTTGCAGGATATAATTTAACATGGAACCTCTCCCAGGGGCAAATACAGTGCCAGGTGTCAGACTATTTAAACAATGTTTACCCAGGATTCCGACACCTTCCCTGGCTTGTAAAATGCGGTGATGCGCCCTGGAGGTATCAGACTATTTTAAACAACTTTCCCCCGCCTTTCAAACACTTGTTCCTGGCTTATAGCCTGTCATTTTGCAGGATATAATTTAACATGGAACCTCTCCCAGGGGCAAATACAGTGCCAGGTGTCAGACTATTTAAACAATGTTTACCCAGGATTCCGACACCTTCCCTGGCTTGTAAAATGCGGTGATGCGCCCTGGAGGTATCATACTATTTTAAACAACTTTTCCCCGCCTTTCAAACACTTGTTCCTGGCTTATAGCCTGTCATTTTGCAGGATATAATTTAACATGGAACCTCTCCCAGGGGCAAATACAGTGCCAGGTGTCAGACTATTTAAACAATGTTTACCCAGGATTCCGACACCTTCCCTGGCTTGTAAAATGCGGTGATGCGCCCTGGAGGTATCATACTATTTTAAACAACTTTTCCCCGCCTTTCAAACACTTGTTCCTAGCTTATAGCCTGTCATTTTGCAGGATATAATTTAACATGGAACCTCTCCCAGGGGCAAATACAGTGCCAGGTGTCAGACTATTTAAACAATGTTTACCCAGGATTCCGACACCTTCCCTGGCTTGTAAAATGCGGTGATGCGCCCTGGAGGTATCAGACTATTTTAAACAACTTTTCCCCGCCTTTCAAACACTTGTTCCTGGCTTATAGCCTGTCATTTTGCAGGATATAATTTAACATGGAACCTCTCCCAGGGGCAAATACAGTGCCAGGTGTCAGACTATTTAAACAATGTTTACCCAGGATTCCGACACCTTCCCTGGCTTGTAAAATGCGGTGATGCGCCCTGGAGGTATCAGACTATTTTAAACAACTTTTCCCCGCCTTTCAAACACTTGTTCCTGGCTTATAGCCTGTCATTTTGCAGGATATAATTTAACATGGAACCTCTCCCAGGGGTAAATACAGTGCCAGGTGTCAGACTATTTAAACAATGTTTACCCAGGATTCCGACACCTTCCCTGGCTTGTAAAATGCGGTGATGCGCCCTGGAGGTATCAGACTATTTTAAACAACTTTTCCCCGCCTTTCAAACACTTGTTCCTGGCTTATAGCCTGTCATTTTGCAGGATATAATTTAACATGGAACCTCTCCCAGGGGCAAATACAGTGCCAGGTGTCAGACTATTTAAACAATGTTTACCCAGGATTCCGACACCTTCCCTGGCTTGTAAAATGCGGTGATGCGCCCTGGAGGTATCAGACTATTTTAAACAACTTTTCCCCGCCTTTCAAACACTTGTTCCTGGCTTATAGCCTGTCATTTTGCAGGATATAATTTAACATGGAACCTCTCCTGGAAATGGACATACTCTGCGCATTTCCAGGAGAGGTTCCATGTTAAATTATATCCTGCAAAATGACAGGCAACAACTCTCTTCCAGACGTTTAAAAACACTTTTCCGACTATTTTAAACAACTTTTCCCCGCCTTTCAAACACTTGTTCCTGGCTTATAGCCTGTCATTTTGCAGGATATAATTTAACATGGAACCTCTCCTGGAAATGGACATACTCTGCGCATTTCCAGGAGAGGTTCCATGTTAAATTATATCCTGCAAAATGACAGGCAACAACTCTCTTCCAGACGTTTAAAAACACTTTTCCGACTATTTTAAACAACTTTTCCCCGCCTTTCAAACACTTGTTCCTGGCTTATAGCCTGTCATTTTGCAGGATATAATTTAACATGGAACCTCTCCTGGAAATGGACATACTCTGCGCATTTCCAGGAGAGGTTCCATGTTAAATTATATCCTGCAAAATGACAGGCAACAACTCTCTTCCAGACGTTTAAAAACACTTTTCCGACTATTTTAAACAACTTTTCCCCGCCTTTCAAACACTTGTTCCTGGCTTATAGCCTGTCATTTTGCAGGATATAATTTAACATGGAACCTCTCCTGGAAATGGACATACTCTGCGCATTTCCAGGAGAGGTTCCATGTTAAATTATATCCTGCAAAATGACAGGCAACAACTCTCTTCCAGACGTTTAAAAACACTTTTCCGACTATTTTAAACAACTTTTCCCCGCCTTTCAAACACTTGTTCCTGGCTTATATCCTGTCATTTTGCAGGATATAATTTAACATGGAATCTCTCCTGGAAATGGACATATTCTGTGCATTTCCAGGAGAGGTTACATGTTAAATGATATCCTGCAAAATGACAGGCTACAACTCTCTTCCAGACGTTTAAAAACACTTTCCCCGACCATTTAAACATTATTTATGGCTTGTAAAGTGCGGTGATGAGCCCTGACAGTATCAGACTATTTAAAGGGTTACCAGGAGCATGAGAATATCCTCCACAGAAGGGGTGGTGGTGCCGTGAATAAGGCCGAATATGGATACCGATGTGCGGACGGTAAAGCACCGCAAAATCCACCCCCTTTAGGTTAACCAGGGGCATGGAGTTCTGTAGGGTGTGAACATCTGGGTTTAGTCCGTGGGGGAGTGCTTAAGTCCGGGAGTCCGGGGACTCACGGTGTGCAAGGTTATGGAGGTGCCCATGTCAGGGACACATGCTGGAGGTCTGTGGTCCGTCCTTTGGGGGTCTTGGAGGGGCCACAGAGAGGAGATTTCCCCGGTCTCTGTCCTGGATGAGTGAAATAAACAGAGTCTCCATGTCAGGGACACATGCTGGAGGTCTCTCTCCCGAGAGTGGACGTCCATTGCCTGTAAATTGGTCTAACATTAGGTCTGTCACTTTGGCTAACCGCACCACTGTCTGTCGTCTCCCGCAAGTGGACATCCATTGCCCCTAAATAGGGTTAGGGAATGTTCCGGTATTTGGACAACATTAACATGGGATCACTCCGGTCAATGTACGTACTTCGTCTCACTGGAATATTAATGGCCAGATTGAATACAACATCGACCCAAATTCTCCGGTCAATGACAGGAGAGTTTTGAAAGTGACAAAACACTGTTCCACACATTTAAAAACACTTAATCAATGTTTACCCAGGATCCATGCACCTTTCCTGGCTTGTAAAATGTGGTGATGCGCCCTGGAGGTAGCGGGTAGGCTCTGTGCGTGGTGCTGAACCCCAGCCTGTCTATGTGGAATACAAAAACAAACAAAGACAAACACCTTTAAGGTCACCAGGGTCGTGAGGTTCTGGTTCTGGCGGTGTGCATGGAGGGGTTTAGTCCGAGTGAGGAGTGCTCGAGCGTGGGAGGATGTGTAAGGCAGAGGAGGGGAACAAAAGGTGTGTGCAGGAGCAGGGAGAAAAGAGAAAATAAAAAGACTCAAAGTGTTCCACCTTCCAGCAGCAGCAGCAGCAGCAGCGGGCCCGCGGTGCTGAACACCTGCCTGTCTATGTGGAGTACAAAAACAAACAAAGACAAACACCTTTAAGGTCACCAGGGTCGTGAGGTTCTGGTTCTGGCGGTGTGCATGGAGGGGTTTAGTCCGAGTGAGGAGTGCTCGAGCGTGGGAGGATGTGTAAGGCAGAGGAGGGTAACAAAAGGTGTGTGCAGGAGCAGGGAGAAAAGAGAAAATAAAAAGACTCAAAGTGTTCCACCTTCCAGCAGCAGCAGCAGCAGCAGCGGGCCCGCGGTGCTGAACACCTGCCTGTCTATGTGGAGTACAAAAACAAACAAAGACAAACACCTTTAAGGTCACCAGGGTCGTGAGGTTCTGGTTCTGGCGGTGTGCATGGAGGGGTTTGACCTGGCTCCCCGACACAATGCACATAGTCTGGAGCAGCGGAGCAGCGGCTGGGCCGTGTTCCCCCTTCTGTCCATTTGCCTATCAGTTTGTTAACGAAGTGGACAGAGGCTGTTTTTCGCCCCTAAAAGTGACTTTTAATGGTGTTTTTTGTATTTAAATGATGGGTCTTATCGTTCTCCAGGGTCCCCGACACAATGAAACTAGTCTGGAGCTCGCTGGGGTCCCGCAAAATGCTTTAATCACGATTTGGTCCATTTCCCCATCAGTTTGTTAACGAAGTGGACAGAGGCTGTTTTTTGCCCCTAAAAGTGACTTTTAATGGTGTTTTTTGTATTTAAATGATGGGTCTTATCGTTCTCCAGGGTCCCCGACACAATGAAACTAGTCTGGAGCTCGCTGGGGTCCCGCAAAATGCTTTAATCACGATTTGGTCCATTTCCCCATCAGTTTGTTAACGAAGTGGACAGAGGCTGTTTTTTGCCCCTAAAAGTGACTTTTAATGGTGTTTTTTGTATTTAAATGATGGGTCTTATCGTTCTCCAGGGTCCCCGACACAATGAAACTAGTCTGGAGCTCGCTGGGGTCCCGCAAAATGCTTTAATCACACTTTTGTCCATTTTCCCATCAGTTTGTTAACGAAGTGGACAGAGGCTGTTTTTTGCCCCTAAAAGTGACTTTTAATGGTGGGTTTTGCATTTAAATGATGGGTATTATCATTGTGGAGGGTCCCCAAGACAATGAAACTAGTCTGGAGCTCGCTGGGGTCCCGCAAATGCTTTAATCACACTTTTGTCCATTTTCCCATCAGTTTGTTAACGAAGTGGACAGAGGCTGTTTTTTGCCCCTAAAAGTGACTTTTAATGGTGTTTTTTGTATTTAAATGATGGGTCTTATCGTTCTCCAGGGTCCCCGACACAATGAAACTAGTCTGGAGCTCGCTGGTGTCCCGCAAATGCTTTAATCAGGCGTTTTAACACTTTTCCCCACGAAAACGATTTTTAATCATTTTTTGGGGGCTATATAAATCAAATTCCGGTTAATGCCGAGCACAATCGTACCTTTTACTATTTTAATGTATTTGCATGATATATATTTGGGCTATAAAAGCGACATGTTTGGATGACTTTGTCAGTTTATGGAGCTTATCCCACAAATCCCGGATGATCCGGGCCAAATTTGGGAGCTCATAGGCAGCCTGCCATAGGCTCCCACCCGTGGAATGAAAAAAAAATGAAAGAAAACGGTCAATTATATGTTAAAATAATCAAAAAATGAACTTTTAAAATTACATGGGAGAGGGGATCTGAAAAATTGGAGAAGGGGAAAAGTGTTCGGCGCTTCGGGACGAAGCCCCGAACACTTTTCCCCTCCCCCGTTGCAAGGTACAACGGAGAGGGGAATCCAGACTTCCCCTCCTCCGTTGTAAAAAACCGTTCATGTTTTACAAGCTACCTTCTGCACGAAATCGGAAACCCGGTTTTTGAGAGGACTCAGAAAAAAAACGGCTGTGTAACTTCATGGAGGAATTCATCCGCTGTATGTGCACTTTGGCTCGGATACATTTTGTTGCCTGGAGACCCCCCAGCATGGTTCTTACCAAACTTAAAGTTTTTGAACTGGGCTCTGGAGGAAGGTGAGGGGAGTTGACAGGGGACTTTATCCGCCTTATGGGGCACTATTCTCGGATACATTTCAACACTTTTAGCCCTTTTTGATGGTTCTCCAAAAAATAACTCTGACTTTTTCAGAGTGTGGAGGAAGGTAAGGGGAGTTGACAGGGGACTCAATCCGCCTTATGGGGCACTATTCTCGGATACATTTCAACACTTTTAGCCCTTTTTGATGGTTCTCCAAAAAATAACTCTGACTTTTTCAGAGTGTGGAGGAAGGTGAGGGGAGTTGACAGGGGACTTTAACCGCCTTATGGGGCACTATTCTCGGATACATTTCAACACTTTTAGCCCTTTTTGATGGTTCTCCAAAAAATAACTCTGACTTTTTCAGAGTGTGGAGGAAGGTAAGGGGAGTTGACAGGGGACTCAATCCGCCTTATGGGGCACTATTCTCGGATACATTTCAACACTTTTAGCCCTTTTTGATGGTTCTCCAAAAAATAACTCTGACTTTTTCAGAGTGTGGAGGAAGGTGAGGGGAGTTGACAGGGGACTTTACCCGCCTTATGGGGCACTATTCTCGGATACATTTCAACACTTTTAGCCCTTTTTGATGGTTCTCCAAAAAATAACTCTGACTTTTTCAGAGTGTGGAGGAAGGTGAGGGGAGTTGACAGGGGACTTTACCCGCCTTATGGGGCACTATTCTCGGATACATTTTTTCATTTTCACCCATTTTTGATGGTTCTCCAAAAAATAACTCTGACTTTTTCAGAGTGTGGAGGAAGGTGAGGGGAGTTGACAGGGGACTTTACCCGCCTTATGGGGCACTATTCTCGGATACATTTTTTCATTTTCACCCATTTTTGATGGTTCTCCAGAAAATAACTCTGACTTTTTCAGAGTGTGGAGGAAGGTGAGGGGAGTTGACAGGGGACTTTACCCGCCTTATGGGGCACTATTCTCGGATACATTTCAACACTTTTAGCCCTTTTTGATGGTTCTCCAAAAAATAACTCTGACTTTTTCAGAGTGTGGAGGAAGGTGAGGGGAGTTGACAGGGGACTTTACCCGCCTTATGGGGCACTATTCTCGGATACATTTTTTCATTTTCACCCATTTTTGATGGTTCTCCAAAAAATAACTCTGACTTTTTCAGAGTGTGGAGGAAGGTGAGGGGAGTTGACAGGGGACTTTACCCGCCTTATGGGGCACTATTCTCGGATACATTTCAACACTTTTAGCCCTTTTTGATGGTTCTCCAAAAAATAACTCTGACTTTTTCAGAGTGTGGAGGAAGGTGAGGGGAGTTGACAGGGGACTTTACCCGCCTTATGGGGCACTATTCTCGGATACATTTTTTCATTTTCACCCATTTTTGATGGTTCTCCAAAAAATAACTCTGACTTTTTCAGAGTGTGGAGGAAGGTGAGGGGAGTTGACAGGGGACTTTACCCGCCTTATGGGGCACTATTCTCGGATACATTTTTTCATTTTCACCCATTTTTGATGGTTCTCCAAAAAATAACTCTGACTTTTTCAGAGTGTGGAGGAAGGTGAGGGGAGTTGACAGGGGACTTTACCCGCCTTATGGGGCACTATTCTCGGATACATTTTTTCATTTTCACCCATTTTTGATGGTTCTCCAAAAAATAACTCTGACTTTTTCAGAGTGTGGAGGAAGGTGAGGGGAGTTGACAGGGGACTTTACCCGCCTTATGGGGCACTATTCTCGGATACATTTTTTCATTTTCACCCATTTTTGATGGTTCTCCAAAAAATAACTCTGACTTTTTCAGAGTGTGGAGGAAGGTGAGGGGAGTTGACAGGGGACTTTACCCGCCTTATGGGGCACTATTCTCGGATACATTTCAACACTTTTAGCCCTTTTTGATGGTTCTCCAAAAAATAACTCTGACTTTTTCAGAGTGTGGAGGAAGGTGAGGGGAGTTGACAGGGGACTTTACCCGCCTTATGGGGCACTATTCTCGGATACATTTTTTCATTTTCACCCATTTTTGATGGTTCTCCAAAAAATAACTCTGACTTTTTCAGAGTGTGGAGGAAGGTGAGGGGAGTTGACAGGGGACTTTACCCGCCTTATGGGGCACTATTCTCGGATACATTTTTTCATTTTCACCCATTTTTGATGGTTCTCCAAAAAATAACTCTGACTTTTTCAGAGTGTGGAGGAAGGTGAGGGGAGTTGACAGGGGACTTTACCCGCCTTATGGGGCACTATTCTCGGATACATTTTTTCATTTTCACCCATTTTTGATGGTTCTCCAAAAAGACAAGTTAGTCTTTTTTCTTCCCCCTTCCTCTTCTGATTTCTCACTGATCGAATGGCAAACGCGACCCGCCATCGGAGGGCCTCCGCCGGCCCGGCCTCGTGCCGGTGCTCTGGCGGTCGGTTCCTCCGAACTGCGGGTTCGACTCTGATGGCCGGGAGGGACGAGGGAAACGTCGGGGGGGTCTGCTGGAGGCTCCTGCTGGAGTCTTGCGTTCACTGGGACCTGGCTCGAAAAACTCGAAACCCTGACTCCAGTGCGGTGTTGCGGCCATGCGCCTCCGGGTACCAGACTCCCCTGCCTCCTCCGTGTTGCGTGGGCTGCGTGGGGGTAACCCTGCGTGTCCGTTACCCTGCGTGTCTCTTACCTCCCAGGCCGACCGATATGAAGCGTTTCCAAGACGAACCGTCTGACTCAGGGGTCCCACCACAGGTTCCGTAGCGGGGTGGAAGTTCCACCTCCCCTCTTTGCCGCGGAATGCAAAACAAACACCTGTTTCTCTCATCCTCCACTGTGGCATAGCGGCCTTAGTCGGCTGCGGCATTCAGCAATTGGCCTTGCTCCGGGCACAGGACCCTACTTCATCAAACTACCTATTTGATCCTGCGTAACAACCACATATATGCTTGTCTGCAAAGACATTGATCGAATGGCAAACGTGACCCGCCATCGGAAGGCCTCCGCCGGCCCGGCTTCGTGCCGGTGCTCTGGCGGTCGGTTCTTCCAAACTGCGGGTTTGACTCTGCTCCTGGGAGCACATATGCTTGTCTGCAAAGAGGGACATGCCTGGTCCCGCCCAGGTGTTCTTCTACGGCTAGTGTCCAGCCAGCTGCGGTATCATCAAATTTGACCCGCCATCGGAGGGCCTCCTCCCCGGGTCCAGCTTCCGGTGCTTGGCGGTCGGTTCCTCCAAACTGTGGGATTGACTCTGCTCCTGGGAGCACATATGCTTGTCTGCAAAGAGGGACATGCCTGGTCCCGCCCAGGTGTTCTTCTACGGCTAGTGTCCAGCCAGCTGCGGTATCATCAACTTTGACCCGCCATCGGAGGGCCTCCTCCCCGGGTCCAGCTTCCGGTGCTTGGCGGTCGGTTCCTCCAAACTGTGGGATTGACTCTGCTCCTGGGAGCACATATGCTTGTCTGCAAAGAGGGACATGCCTGGTCCCTATTTAGGGGCAATGGATGTCCACTCGCGGGAGACGACAGACAGTGGTGCGGTTAGCCAAAGTGACAGACCTAAAGTTAGCCCTATTTACAGGCAATGGACGTCCACTCTCGGGAGACGACCGACAGTGGTGCGGTTAGCCAAAGTGACAGACCTAATGTTAGACCTATTTACAGGCAATGGACGTCCACTCTCGGGAGAGAGACCTCCAGCATGTGTCCCTGAAAGGGAGACTCTGTTTATTTCACTCTTCCAGGACAGAGACCGGGGAAATCTCCTCTCTGTGGAACCTCCAAGACCCCCAAAGGACGGACCACAGACCTCCAGCATGTGTCCCTGACATGGGCACCTCCATAACCTTGCACACCGTGAGTCCCCGGACTCCCGGACTTAAGCACTCCCCCACGGACTAAACCCAGATGTTCACACCCTACAGAACTTCATGCCCCTGGTTACCCTAAAGGGTTGGATTTTGCGGTGCTTTACCGTCCGCACATCGGCATCCATATTTGGCCTTATTCATGACACTACCACCCCTTCTTTGGAGGATATTCTCATGCTCCTGGTAACCATTTAAATAGTCTGATACTGTCAGGGCTCATCACCGCACTTTACAAGCCAGAAATAATGTTTAAATGGTCGGGGTTAGGGAATGTTCCGGTATTTGGACAAAATTAACATGGGATCACTCCGGTCAATGTACGTACTTCGTCTCACTGGAATATTAATGGCCAGATTGAATACAACATCGACCCAAATTCTCCGGTCAATGACAGGAGAGTTTTGAAAGTGACAAAACACTGTTCCACACATTTAAAAACGCTTAATCAATGTTTAACCAGGATCCATGCACCTTTCCTGGCTTGTAAAATGTGGTGATGCGCCCTGGAGGTAGCGGGCAGGCTCTGTGCGTGGTGCTGAACCCCAGCCTGTCTATGTGGAATACAAAAACAAACAAAGACAAACACCTTTAAGGTCACCAGGGTCGTGAGGTTCTGGTTCTGGCGGTGTGCATTGAGGGGTATGACCTGGCTCCCTGACACAATGCACATAGTCTGGAGCTCGCGGGGGTCCCGCATATGCTTTAATCACACTTTTGTCCATTTGCCTATCAGTTTGTTAACGAAGTGGACAGAGGCTGTTTTTCGCCCCTAAAAGTGACTTTTAACGGTGGATTTTGCATTTAAATGATGGGTCTTATCATTGTGGAGGGTCCCCGACACAATGCACATAGTCTGGAGCTCGCGGGGGTCCCGCATATGCTTTAATCACACTTTTGTCCATTTGCCTATCAGTTTGTTAACGAAGTGGACAGAGGCTGTTTTTCGCCCCTAAAAGTGACTTTTAACGGTGGTTTTTGCATTTAAATGATGGGTCTTATCATTGTGGCGGGTCCCCGCCACAATGCACATAGTCTGGAGCTCGCGGGGGTCCCATATATGCTTTAATCACACTTTTGTCCATTTGCCTATCAGTTTGTTAACGAAGTGGACAGAGGCTGTTTTTTTCCCCTAAAAGTGACTTTTAATGGGGGTTTTTGCATTTAAATGATGGGTCTTATCATTGTGGAGGGTCACCGACACAATGCACATAGTCTGGAGCTCGCGGGGGTCCCGCATATGCTTTAATCCCACTTTTGTCCATTTGCCTATCAGTTTGTTAACGAAGTGGACAGAGGCTGTTTTTCGCCCCTAAAAGTGACTTTTAACGGTGGTTTTTGCATTTAAATGATGGGTCTTATCATTCACGGGGGTCCCCGACACAATGCACATAGTCTGGAGCTCGCGGGGGTCCCGCATATGCTTTAATCACACTTTTGTCCATTTGCCTATCAGTTTGTTAACGAAGTGGACAGAGGCTGTTTTTTCCCCCTAAAAGTGACTTTTAACGGTGGTTTTTCCATTTAAATGATGGGTCTTATCATTGTGGAGGGTCCCCGACACAATGCACATAGTCTGGAGCTTGCGGGGGTCCCGCATATGCTTTAATCACACTTTTGTCCATTTGCCTATCAGTTTGTTAACGAAGTGGACAGAGGCTGTTTTTTCCCCCTAAAAGTGACTTTTAATGGGGGTATTTGCATTTAAATTATTGGTCTTATCATTGTGGAGGGTCCCCGACACAATGCACATAGTCTGGAGCTCGCGGGGGTCCCGAAAATTGCTTTAATCACACTTTTGTCCATTTGCCTATCAGTTTGTTAACGAAGTGGACAGAGGCTGTTTTTCGCCCCTAAAAGTGACTTTTAACGGTTGTTTTTGCATTTAAATGATGGGTCTTATCATTGTGGAGGGTCCCCGACACAATGCACATAGTCTGGAGCTCGCGGGGTTCCCGCATATGCTTTAATCACACTTTTGTCCATTTGCCTATCAGTTTGTTAACGAAGTGGACAGAGGCTGTTTTTTCGCCCCTAAAAGTGACTTTTAATGGTGGTCTTTGCATTTAAATGATGGGTCTTATCATTTTGGAGGGTCCCCGACACAATGCACATAGTCTGGAGCTCGCTGGGGTCCCGAAAATTGCTTTAATCACACTTTTGTCAATTTGCCTATCAGTTTGTTAACGAAGTGGACAGAGGCTGTTTTTCGCCCCTAAAAGTGACTTTTAATGGGGGTTTTTGCATTTAAATGATGGGTCTTATCATTCTACAGGGTCCCCGAAACAATGCACATAGTCTGGCGCTCGCTGGGGTCCCGAAAATTACTTTAATCACACTTTTGTCCATTTGCCTATCAGTTTGTTAACGAAGTGGACAGAGGCTGTTTTTCGCCCCTAAAAGTGACTTTTAATGGGGGTTTTTGCATTTAAATGATGGGTCTTATCATTCACGGGGGTCCCCGACACAATGCACATAGTCTGGAGCTCACTGGGGTCCTGCATATGCTTTAATCACACTTTTGTCCATTTGCCTATCAGTTTGTTAACGAAATGGACAGAGCCGGCGTTTTCCCACTAAAAGTGACTTTTAATGGTGGCCCTTGCGTTTAAATGATGGGTCTTATCATTCACAAGGGTCCTCGACACAATGCACACAGCCTGGAGCAGTGGAGCAGCGGCTCCTCCGTTTTCCGACTTTTGTCCATTTGCCTATCAGTTTGTTAATGAAATGGACAGAGCCGGCGTTTTCCCCCTAAAAGTGACTTTTAATGGTGGTTTTTGCGTTTAAAAGATGGGTGTTATCATTCACAAGGGTCCCCGAAACAATGCACATAGTCTGGAGCTCGCTGGGGTCCTGCATATGCTTTAATCACACTTTTGTCCATTTGCCTATCAGTTTGTTAACGAAGTGGACAGAGGCTGTTTTTTGCCCCTAAAAGTGACTTTTAACGGTGGTTTTTGCATTTAAATGATGGGTCTTATCATTGTGGAGGGTCCCCGACACAATGCACATAGTCTGGAGCTCGCGGGGGTCCCGCATATGCTTTAATCACACTTTTGTCCATTCTCCTATCAGTTTTTTAACGAAGTGGACAGAGGCTGTTTTTTGCCCCTAAAAGTGACTTTTAACGGTGTTTTTTGCATTTAAATGATGGGTCTTATTATTGTGGAGGGTCCCAGACACAATGCACATAGTCTGGAGCTCGCGGGGGTCCCGCATATGCTTTAATCACACTTTTGTCCATTTGCCTATCAGTTTGTTAACGAAGTGGACAGAGGCTGTTTTTTCCCCCTAAAAATGACTTTTAATGGGGTTTTTTGCATTTAAATGATGGGTCTTATCATTGTGGAGGGTCCCCGACACAATGCACATAGTCTGGAGCTCGCAGGGGTCCCGCATATGCTTTAATCACACTTTTGTCCATTTGCCTATCAGTTTGTTAACGAAATGAACAGAGCTGGCGTTTTCCCCCTAAAAGTGACTTTTAATGGTGGCCCTTGCGTTTAAATGATGGGTCTTATCATTCACAAGGGTCCCCGACACAATGCACATAGTCTGGAGCTCATTGGGGTCCTGCATATGCTTTAATCACACTTTTGTCCATTTGCCTATCAGTTTGTTAACGAAATGGACAGAGCCGGCGTTTTCCCCCTAAAAGTGACTTTTAATGGTGTTTTTTGCGTTTAAATGATGCGTGCTATCATTCACATGGCCCCTTGACACAATGCACATAGTCTGGAGCTCGCTGGGGTCCTGCATATGCTTTAATCACACTTTTGTCCATTTGCCTATCAGTTTGGTAACGAAATGGACGGAACCACTGTTTTCCCCCTAAAAGTGATTTTTGATGGTGGCTTTTGCATTTAAATGATGGGTGTTATCATTCACAAGGCCCCCTGACACAATGCACACAGCCTGGAGCAGTGGAGCAGCGGCTGGGCCGTGTTCCCCCTTTCGTCCATTTGCCTATCAGTTTGTTCACGAAATAGACAGAGGCTGCGTTTTCCCCCTAAAAGTGACTTTTAATGGTGGCCCTTGCGTTTAAATGATGGGTCTTATCATTCACAAGGGTCCCCGACACAATGCACATAGTCTGGAGCTCGCTGGGGTCCCGCATATGCTTTAATCACACTTTTGTCCATTTGCCTATCAGTTTGTTAACGAAGTGGACAGAGGCTGTTTTTCCCCCCTAAAAGTGACTTTTAACGGTGGTTTTTGCATTTAAATGATGGGTCTTATCATTGTGGAGGGTCCCCGACACAATGCACATAGTCTGGAGCTCGCGGGGGTCCCGCATATGCTTTAATCACACTTTTGTCCATTCTCCTATCAGTTTTTTAACGAAGTGGACAGAGGCTGTTTTTTGCCCCTAAAAGTGACTTTTAACGGTGTTTTTTGCATTTAAATGATGGGTCTTATCATTGTGGAGGGTCCCAGACACAATGCACATAGTCTGGAGCTCGCGGGGGTCCCGCATATGCTTTAATCACACTTTTGTTCATTTGCCTATCAGTTTGTTAACGAAGTGGACAGAGGCTGTTTTTTCCCCCTAAAAGTGACTTTTAATGGGGGTTTTTGCATTTAAATGATGGGTCTTATCATTGTGGAGGGTCCCCGACACAATGCACATAGTCTGGAGCTCGCAGGGGTCCCGCATATGCTTTAATCACACTTTTGTCCATTTGCCTATCAGTTTGTTAACGAAATGAACAGAGCTGGCGTTTTCCCCCTAAAAGTGACTTTTAATGGTGGCCCTTGCGTTTAAATGATGGGTATTATCATTCACAAGGGTCCCCGACACAATGCACATAGTCTGGAGCTCATTGGGGTCCTGCATATGCTTTAATCACACTTTTGTCCATTTGCCTATCAGTTTGTTAACGAAATGGACAGAGGCTGCGTTTTCCCCCTAAAAGTGACTTTTAATGGTGGTTTTTGCGTTTAAATGATGGGTGTTATCATTCACAGAGTCCCTTAACACAATGCACACACACCCTGGAGCAGTGGAGCAGCGGCTCGGCCGTTTTCCCACTTTTGTCCATTTGCCTATCAGTTTGTTAACGAAATGGACAGAGGCTGCGTTTTCCCCCTAAAAGTGACTTTTAATGGTGGTTTTTGCGTTTAAATGATGGGTGTTATCATTCACAGAGTCCCTTAACACAATGCACACACAGCCTGGAGCAGTGGAGCAGCGGCTCGGCCGTTTTCCCACTTTTGTCCATTTGCCTATCAGTTTGTTAACGAAATGGACAGAGCCGGCGTTTTCCCCCTAAAAGTGACTTTTAATGGTGGTTTTTGCATTTAAATGATGGGTGTTATCATTCACAAGGGTTCCCGACACAATGCACATAGTCTGGAGGTCGCTGGGGTCCTGCATATGCTTTAATCACACTTTTGTCCATTTGCCTATCAGTTTGTTAACGAAATGGACAGAGCCTGTGTTTTCCCCCTAAAAGTGACTTTTAATGGTGGCCCTTGCGTTTAAATGATGGGTCTTATCATTCACAAGGGTCTCCGACACAATGCACATAGTCTGGAGCTCACAGGGGTCCTGCATATGCTTTAATCACACTTTTGTCCATTTGCCTATCAGTTTGTTAACGAAATGGACAGAGCCGGCGTTTTCCCCCTAAAAGTGACTTTTAATGGTGTTTTTTGCGTTTAAATGATGCGTGCTATCATTCACATGGCCCCTTGACACAATGCACATAGTCTGGAGCAGTGGAGCAGCGGCTGGGCCGTGTTCCCCCTTTCGTCCATTTGCCTATCAGTTTGTTCACGAAATAGGCAGAGGCTGCGTTTTGCCCCTAAAAGTGACTTTTAATGGTGGCCCTTGCGTTTAAATGATGGGTTTTATCATTCACAAGGGTCCCCGACACAATGCACACAGCCTGGAGCAGTGGAGCAGCGGCTCCTCAGTTTTCCCACTTTTGTCCATTTGCCTATCAGTTTGTTAACGAAATGGACAGAGCCGGCATTTTCCCCCTAAAAGTGACTTTTAATGTTGGTTTTTGCGTTTAAATGATGGGTGTTATCATTCACAGGGTCCCTTAACACAATGCACACACAGCCTGGAGCAGTGGAGCAGCGGCTCGGCCGTTTTCCCACTTTTGTCCATTTGCCTATCAGTTTGTTAACGAAATGGACAGAGCCGGCGTTTTCCCCCTAAAAGTGACTTTTAATGTTGGTTTTTGCGTTTAAATGATGGGTGTTATCATTCACAAGGGTTTCAACACAATGCACATAGTCTGGAGCTCGCTGGGGTCCTGCATATGCTTTAATCACACTTTTGTCCATTTGCCTATCAGTTTATTAACGAAATGGACAGAGCCGGCGTTTTCCCCCTAAAAGTGACTTTTAATGGTGTTTTTTGCGTTTAAATGATGGGTGCTATCATTCACATGGCCCCTTGACACAATGCACATAGTCTGGAGCTCGCTGGGGTCCTGCATATGCTTTAATCATACTTTTGTCCATTTGCCTATCAGTTTGGTAACGAAATGGACAGAGGCGGTTTTTCCCCCCCCCTAAAAGTGACTTTTAATGGTGGCCCTTGCGTTTAAATGATGGTTGTTATCATTCACAGGGTCCCTTAACACAATGCACACAGCGTGGAGCAGTGGAGCAGCGGCTGGGCCGTGTTCCCCCTTTTGTCCATTTGTCTATCAGTTTGTTAACGAAATGGACAGAGGCTGCGTTTTCCCCCTAAAAGTGACTTTTAATGGTGGTTTTTGCGTTTAAGTGATGGGTCTTATCATTGTGGAGGGTCCCCAAGACAATGCAACTAGTCTGGAGCTCGCTGGGGTCCCGCAAAATGCTTTAATCACGATGTTGTCCATTTTACTATCAGTTTGTTAACGAAGTGGACAGAGGCTGTTTTTTGCCCTTAAAAGTGACTTTTAATGGTGTTTTTGGCATTTAAATGATGGGTTTTATCATTCTCCAGGGTCCCCGACACAATGAAACTAGTCTGGAGCTCGCTGGGGTCCCGCAAATGCTTTAATCACGATTTGGTCCATTTGCCTATCAGTTTGTTAACGAAATGGACGGAACCACTGTTTTCCCCCTAAAAGTGATTTTTGATGGTGGCTTTTGCATTTGAATGATGGGTGTTATCATTCACAAGGCCCCCTGACACAATGCACACAGCCTGGAGCAGTGGAGCAGCGGCTGGGCCGTGTTCCCCCTTTTGTCCATTTGCCTATCAGTTTGTTAACGAAATGGACAGAGGCTGCGTTTTCCCCCTAAAAGTTACTTTTAATGGTGGCCCTTGCGTTTAAATGATGGGTCTTATCATTCACAAGGGTCCCCGACACAATGCAAACAGCCTGGAGCAGTGGAGCAGCGGCTCCTCGGTTTTCCCACTTTTGTCCATTTGCCTATCAGTTTGTTAACGAAATGGACAGAGGCTGCGTTTTCCCCCTAAAAGTGACTTTTAATGGTGTTTTTTGCGTTTAAATGATGGGTGTTATCATTCACAAGGGTGCCCGACACAATGCACATAGTCTGGAGCTCGCTGGGGTCCTGCATATGCTTTAATCACACTTTTGTCCATTTGCCTATCAGTTTGTTAACGAAATGGACAGAGCCGGCGTTTTCCCCCTAAAAGTGACTTTTAATGGTGTTTTTTGCGTTTAAATGATGGGTGCTATCATTCACATGGCCCCTTGACACAATGCACATCGTCTGGAGCTCGCTGGGGTCCTGCATATGCTTTAATCACACTTTTGTCCATTTGCCTATCAGTTTGGTAACGAAATGGACAGAGGCTGCATTTTCCCCCTAAAAGTGACTTTTAATGGTGGTTTTTGCGTTTAAATGATGGGTGTTATCATTCACAGGGTCCCTTAACACAATGCACACACAGCCTGGAGCAGTGGAGCAGCGGCTCGGCCGTTTTCCCACTTTTGTCCCTTTGCCTATCAGTTTGTTAACGAAATGGACAGAGGCTGCGTTTTCCCCCTAAAAGTGACTTTTAATAGTGGTTTTTGCGTTTAAATGATGGGTGTTATCATTCACAAGGCCCCCTGACTCAATGCACATAGTCTGGAGCTCGCTGGGGTCCTGCATATGCTTTAATCACACTTTTGTCCATTTGCCTATCAGTTTGTTAACGAAATGGACAGAGCCGGCGTTTTCCCCCTAAAAGTGACTTTTAATGGTGTTTTTTGCGTTTAAATGATGGGTGCTATCATTCACATGGCCCCTTGACACAATGCACATAGTCTGGAGCTCGCTGGGGTCCTGCATATGCTTTAATCAATCTTTTGTCCATTTGCCTATCAGTTTGTTAACGAAATGGACGGAGCCGGCGTTTTCCCCCTAAAAGTGACTTTTAATGGTGTTTTTTGCGTTTAAATGATGGGTGCTATCATTCACATGGCCCCTTGACACAATGCACATAGTCTGGAGCTCGCTGTGGTCCTGCATATGCTTTAATCAATCTTTTGTCCATTTGCCTATCAGTTTGGTAACGAAATGGACAGAGGTTGCGTTTTCCCCCTAAAAGTGACTTTTAATGGTGGTTTTTGCGTTTAAATGATGGGTGTTATCATTCACAAGGCCCCCTGACACAATGCACATAGGCTGGAGCTCGCTGGGGTCCTGCATATGCTTTAATCACACTTTTGTCCATTTGCCTATCAGTTTGTTAACGAAATGGACGGAACCACTGTTTTCCCCCTAAAAGTGATTTTTGATGGTGGCTTTTGCGTTTAAATGATGGGTGTTATCATTCACAAGGCCCCCTGACACAATGCACACAGCCTGGAGCAGTGGAGCAGCGGCTGGGCCGTGTTTCCACTTTTGTCCATTTGCCTATCAGTTTGTCAACGAAATGGACAGAGGCTGCGTTTTCCCCCTAAAAGTGACTTTTAATGGTGGTTTTTGCGTTTAAATGATGGGTGTTATCATTCACAGAGTCCCTTAACACAATGCACACACAGCCTGGAGCAGTGGAGCAGCGGCTCGGCCGTTTTCCCACTTTTGTCCATTTGCCTATCAGTTTGTTAACGAAATGGACAGAGGCTGCGTTTTCCCCATAAAAGTGACTTTTAATGGTGGTTTTTGCGTTTAAATGATGGGTGTTATCATTCACAAGGGTGCCCGACACAATGCACATAGTCTGGAGCTCGCTGGGGTCCTGCATATGCTTTAATCACACTTTTGTCCATTTGCCTATCAGTTTGTTAACGAAATGGACAGAGCCTGCGTTTTCCCCCTAAAAGTGACTTTTAATGGTGGCCCTTGCGTTTAAATGATGGGTCTTATCATTCACGAGGGTCCCCGACACAATGCACATAGTCTGGAGCTCACTGGGGTCCTGCATATGCTTTAATCACACTTTTGTCCATTTGCCTATCAGTTTGTTAACGAAATTAACAGAGCTGTCGTTTTCCCCCTAAAAGTGACTTTTAATGGTGGCCCTTGCGTTTAAATGATGGGTCTTATCATTCACAAGGGTCCCCGACACAATGCACATAGTCTGGAGCTCACTGGGGTCCTGCATATGCTTTAATCACACTTTTGTCCATTTGCCTATCAGTTTGTTAACGAAATGGACAGAGCCGGCGTTTTCCCCCTAAAAGTGACTTTTAATGGTGTTTTTTGCGTTTAAATGATGGGTGCTATCATTCACATGGCCCCTTGACACAATGCACATAGTCTGGAGCTCGCTGGGGTCCTGCATATGCTTTAATCAATCTTTTGTCCATTTGCCTATCAGTTTGGTAACGAAATGGACAGAGGCTGCATTTTCCCCCTAAAAGTGACTTTTAATGGTGGTTTTTGCGTTTAAATGATGGGTGTTATCATTCACAAGGCCCCCTGACTCAATGCACATAGTCTGGAGCTCGCTGGGGTCCTGCATATGCTTTAATCACACTTTTGTCCATTTGCCTATCAGTTTGTTAACGAAATGGACAGAGCCGGCGTTTTCCCCCTAAAAGTGACTTTTAATGGTGTTTTTTGCGTTTAAATGATGGGTGCTATCATTCACATGGCCCCTTGACACAATGCACATAGTCTGGAGCTCGCTGGGGTCCTGCATATGCTTTAATCAATCTTTTGTCCATTTGCCTATCAGTTTGTTAACGAAATGGACGGAGCCGGCGTTTTCCCCCTGAGAGTGACTTTTAATGGTGTTTTTTGCGTTTAAATGATGGGTGCTATCATTCACATGGCCCCTTGACACAATGCACATAGTCTGGAGCTCGCTGTGGTCCTGCATATGCTTTAATCAATCTTTTGTCCATTTGCCTATCAGTTTGGTAACGAAATGGACAGAGGTTGCGTTTTCCCCCTAAAAGTGACTTTTAATGGTGGTTTTTGCGTTTAAATGATGGGTGTTATCATTCACAAGGCCCCCTGACACAATGCACATAGGCTGGAGCTCGCTGGGGTCCTGCATATGCTTTAATCACACTTTTGTCCATTTGCCTATCAGTTTGTTAACGAAATGGACGGAACCACTGTTTTCCCCCTAAAAGTGATTTTTGATGGTGGCTTTTGCGTTTAAATGATGGGTGTTATCATTCACAAGGCCCCCTGACACAATGCACACAGCCTGGAGCAGTGGAGCAGCGGCTGGGCCGTGTTCCCCCTTTTGTCCATTTGCCTATCAGTTTGTTCACGAAATAGACAGAGGCTGCATTTTCCCCCTAAAAGTGACTTTTAATGGTGGTTTTTGCGTTTAAATGATGGGTGTTATCATTCACAGGGTCCCTTAACACAATGCACACACAGCCTGGAGCAGTGGAGCAGCGGCTCGGCCGTTTTCCCACTTTTGTCCCTTTGCCTATCAGTTTGTTAACGAAATGGACAGAGGCTGCGTTTTCCCCCTAAAAGTGACTTTTAATAGTGGTTTTTGCGTTTAAATGATGGGTCTTATCATTCACAAGGCCCCCTGACTCAATGCACATAGTCTGGAGCTCGCTGGGGTCCTGCATATGCTTTAATCACACTTTTGTCCATTTGCCTATCAGTTTGTTAACGAAATGGACAGAGCCGGCGTTTTCCCCCTAAAAGTGACTTTTAATGGTGTTTTTTGCGTTTAAATGATGGGTGCTATCATTCACATGGCCCCTTGACACAATGCACATAGTCTGGAGCTCGCTGTGGTCCTGCATATGCTTTAATCAATCTTTTGTCCATTTGCCTATCAGTTTGGTAACGAAATGGACAGAGGTTGCGTTTTCCCCCTAAAAGTGACTTTTAATGGTGGTTTTTGCGTTTAAATGATGGGTGTTATCATTCACAAGGCCCCCTGACACAATGCACATAGGCTGGAGCTCGCTGGGGTCCTGCATATGCTTTAATCACACTTTTGTCCATTTGCCTATCAGTTTGTTAACGAAATGGACGGAACCACTGTTTTCCCCCTAAAAGTGATTTTTGATGGTGGCTTTTGCGTTTAAATGATGGGTGTTATCATTCACAAGGCCCCCTGACACAATGCACACAGCCTGGAGCAGTGGAGCAGCGGCTGGGCCGTGTTCCCCCTTTTGTCCATTTGCCTATCAGTTTGTTCACGAAATAGACAGAGGCTGCGTTTTCCCCCTAAAAGTGACTTTTAATGGTGGCCCTTGCGTTTAAATGATGGGTTTTATCATTCACAAGGGTCCCCGACACAATGCACACAGCCTGGAGCAGTGGAGCAGCGGCTGGGCCGTGTTTCCACTTTTGTCCATTTGCCTATCAGTTTGTTAACGAAATGGACAGAGGCTGCGTTTTCCCCATAAAAGTTACTTTTAATGGTGGTTTTTGAGTTTAAATGATGGGTGTTATCATTCACAAGGGTCCCCGACACAATGCACATAGTCTGGAGCTCGCTGGGGTCCTGCATATGCTTTCATCACACTTTTGTCCATTTGCCTATCAGTTTGTTAACCAAATGGACAGAGGCTGCGTTTTCCCCCTAAAAGTGACTTTTAATGGTGGCCCTTGTGTTTAAATGATGGGTCTTATCATTCACAAGGGTCCCCGACACAATGCACACAGCCTGGAGCAGTGGAGCAGCGGCTGGGCCGTGTTCCCCCTTTTGTCCATTTGCCTATCAGTTTGTTAACGAAATGGACAGAGCCTGTTTTTTCCCCCTAAAAGTGACTTTTAATGGTGGTTTTTGCATTTAAATGATGGGTCTTATCATTCACAAGGGTCCCCGAGACAATGCACATAGTCTGGAGCTCGCTGGGGTCCTGCATATGCTTTAATCACACTTTTGTCCATTTGCCTATCAGTTTGTTAACCAAATAGACAGAGGCTGCGTTTTCCCCCTAAAAGTGACTTTTAATGGTGGCCCTTGTGTTTAAATGATGGGTCTTATCATTCACAAGGGTCCCCGACACAATGCACACAGCCTGGAGCAGTGGAGCAGCGGCTGGGCCGTGTTCCCCCTTTTGTCCATTTGCCTATCAGTTTGTTAAAGGCCATGTAATGCATCTAACACAGGTGTTTTTTAACATGTAGTTTAGATATCACCAGAATAAAAATAAATAAAAATGTTTAAAGTTTCGTCATAATTAAATGACATATACGTTAAAAACCGATGTTGGTTCCGAAGTTTGCCGAGTACGCCCCCGATCACTCCCGAACGAGCGGTGACGTCACACGTGGCAAACATTGCCATTTGATCAAATCAGTCCAAATGGCAAGCAACGCGATAACTTCAGACAGCGACAGCGACAGCGATCATTCAAGCTCAGATTCAGTGGGTTATCTGGATTCAGTTACAGAAGTAGAGAGTGAACCATCTAGCCTTTCACTTCAAGGCATTTTGCCTTATAAGTACGAGCCTCCTGCCCAGCAATCGAACAACGAGGCAGAAACTTGTGAAAGAGAAGCGGATTCCGCAGCCGGCGAGACTCGAGTCGGCAATACTGAATGGTAAATTCTGTTTTATTTAATTTGACCTGCACTAAATGTCGATCTTAATTTGTCATCTGTTCCTCACACGTCCGGCAGATATTGTTTTGTTTTTTAATGTTATGTACAATATTCAGGTGTACATGTCAATGCTGTGAAAGCATGCCCACTGCAGATGAATGTGTATGCTGCAGAGAGATCTGGCAGGTGATGGAACAAATAGACAGTTTGCAACCTACTGACCAGATAGCAGAGTCCTGCATCGGGTCGGGTATCCGCGGGTACCCGACGGGTGACCCGCAAAAAAGGTGATTTGCGGGTGGTATTTTTTCAAACGCTTTTTTCCGGGTTCGCTTCTGGGTAAAACAAAGATGATGCGGGTCCGGTTGCGGGTGTTGCATAATAAATATATTTAAACAATAATAATTTAGTTTAATGTTTAAATCCTCAGACCTCTCCTCCGCGGTACCGAGCATAATCATAACCTCTGCAGTGCATCTATCTGCTGCTGAGCGCACCACATTCTGAATGGCTGAGGTGAAGCTCTCTATAGCGGAGAATACAGCATTTACAATAACTCTTCCTCAAGAGCGAAATCCAACGTCTGGGAGGCTTTTGGTGTCATCCTAGATGGAGGAAATAACCAACATCCCAGGCTTTTTGAGCCAAATATGCAACTGCGTGTGTTAATAATTGCACGTTGTCACTGCTTATATATATGCGGGTTCGGGTCGGGTTGCGGATCATGTGCCGGCGGGTCGGGTCGGGTTGCGGAACTAATTGGCAATATGTGCGGGTAGCGGGGCGGGTTCGGTACTGCACGTCACGGGTGCGGGGTGGGAGCGGGTCTTGAAAATCAGACCCGTGCAGGACTCTGCCAGATAGAAGACACCGACGAGAACCCAAGGTGCATTATTAGCCACCCAGGCTTTAGAGAAGGCTGTCTCAGTGTTTGGACACTGAAAATAGCGTATCTTCAATACAAACAACAACGCAGAGCAGTTGATGGCCCACTACACCAGTAAGTAAATATTGATTGACCCAACTGCCTATTGCAGCTTTGCTTTCATATAATACTTTTAGTCGCTACAGATATGGTACACTTTTAAAGATACCATTAAACTCTTTCAAGCAGTCAAAAACAGCTTGGCTTTTATTTTTTCTGTGTATGCAAGTTCAATGTATGCTTGGGAAAAGAAACAACTACACATGTGAGGAAATATATAAGAGGTCTATGATTCTGTCAAGCAGTCATGTATAACCTCATATTTATTTTGTACAAGTAAAATACAAATATCATGTTATAAGCCAATTTGTAACCATTGCTACATAATAGTACTACATAACATTTTATTTTTCTCCAAATATATTTATAATCTGTATACTTTTTTTTCATTAGGAAGTATCGATATACAGCTTATCGACAGTTTGTACGTTGGTGCTGGGGTGTACTCGGCCCAAAAATCAGAGTCCCGCTGCCTGCATGTGCTGTAACCGAGATACGGAAGACTTTCCCTGAACCGGGAGGCCGCTATCAGGGATTTCAATGGCCAAATCTGTAATTTGACATAAGTCATGCAGCTGAACTGGTTAAAATGGTTTCGCATGATGTAAATAATTTACAAAGTACATCATTTACAATATTATTTTTCCAAAGAAACATGTAAATATAACAACATTTTCCAAATCGCAAATTTGTAAGATTGTATTAATTTACTGTTTGATAAATAAAAAAGGGTTCTTTTGTTAATTTTTCACTTGTAACATTTTATCTTTATTGCAGTGTAGCCTACATTAGTCTATTTTGGTATATGTGCGAGCCCACAAATAATTAAAAGTGGTAAAAATAATAAAGATATTCAGACGTAATTCATTTTTGGCCTTACTTATTTCACTTCAACTTTTATATATTTCAGTCACTAGGCAAGTTCACTGTACTCTGGTGACATTTAGCTCAAGCTGGCATAACACCTGTAGTAACTTAATTCTGACCCGAGTTTTGTGCACAATCTTCCAGCACCCATGATCAATGTTTATAGCAATCAGGAAACATTCACAGCTCACAACTACACATCGCTTCCCCATCATGAATTGTTAGATAAAAAAAGTTTAGCGAGGTCCGGTTACACATATGTTGAGCGAAAATAGCGGAAGGATACAAAACAAACAATCCAGACGAGGCTGGTGTTTGCCACGTGTGACGTCACACAGCTGGGTTAATGGCTGGCAAGCTTTTCGCTACCGGAGCGGAATAACACGGGAAAGTGGCACACATTTCATGTTATTTGGGGGGTATTTATGGAAAGAATCATTGATGTTGATATGTCAAATGAAACAGTGGAAAGTGATGAAGCGATTTATTAACACAGAATAACATTTATTTTGGACATTACATGGACTTTAACGAAATGGACAGAGCCTGTTTTTTCCCCCTAAAAGTGACTTTTAATGGTGGTTTTTGCATTTAAATGATGGGTCTTATCATTCAAAAGGGTCCCCGACACAATGCACATAGTCTGGAGCTCGCTGGGGTCCTGCATATGCTTTAATCACACTTTTGTCCATATGCCTATCAGTTTGTTAACGAAATGGACAGAGCCTGCGTTTTCCCCCTAAAAGTTACTTTTAATGGTGGTTTTTGCATTTAAATGATGGGTCTTATCATTCACAAGGGTCCCCGACACAATGCACATAGTCTGGAGCTCGCTGGGGTCCTGCATATGCTTGCCTGTCCTCCTACAAAAAACGACCAAATAGGTCGATTGTTTAAGCAGTGTTGATCACGATATTACGACCCATAGCCACGTAGCTTTCCCATTATTCATTTCTAGCAGCAGTTTATTACAACCTTTTGTCACGTTTTGTCACGATCGTAATCCCGTGAACTTTAACCTTGCGCATCAATAAAAGTGCGACGAGCCAAGAAGATGAAGATGAAGAAGAAGATGAAGAAGAAGAAGGATTGTTAAAGAGCGTCAGAGCTTTACAAGTGGTAAATCTGATTTCTGTATTTCATTTGATTTGTTTACGCTTTTAATTAATCCTGTCGTTTTTCTACTAATCATGTTTAACCACGATATTTCAGTTTTACGTTTTAGGGCTGGCCCGTGGCATAGGCAGTATAGGCGAATGCATGTTGTTAGCAATAGCATGGCTGTAAAGGTTAGCGCTTAGCGCTTAGCTTATATGCGCTAACGGATATTGCAATATAAGAAGGTTCGTCTACAACAAGTTGTAGGGAGAGTTTTCTCCTTCGCACAAAAGGAGCTAAAATCTTGCCTAAAAACAAAACCCTTGGTAGCACGTGACATAACACATAACAATGGCAAAAGTATGTATATTCAGCTAACCAGACCAGGACATGATATGAACGTAAACAATGCGAAAGGAAATGGCACTTTAATAATAATAATAATAATAGTTGACATTTACATGGCGCTTTTTATAATGCACACACTTTTTCTTTCTTCGAAATGTCACCTAACATGTTGCATTAATGATAGTTAGGGTAAGTTCAACACTTGAATATCATCAGGTCATAGTTGTTTTACTACTTTAAACATTCGCTAATTCAACTTAAGTTTTGTGAAAGCATCACATCTAGTTAAAAAGAGAAATATATTTCCCTGTAATTACTGATTTACCTGGGACTTGATTGATTTTGGTGCCTGTAGTTTTATTTTGGCGAATGCTTATTTATGAAGCAACAATTAAATTACATGGTAGCACAGCTAATCTGAGTTCATCTGTTTGTTTTTTTTCAGGTCATCTATCAATTCAATTATATGAAGTAGCCTATTATCATAAAAAAATCAACGGTTCTTTTCAGAGCCATATTCCTCTTCCTACTCTCTTTCACCCCTCTCGTTTTCTTGTCTTTTGTTTTGTTTTTCTCCCTCCCTGTATGTCAGTTCATCCTTTGTTTGTTGTTGCCCTTTTTATCCTCACTTAAAAATGTCATCCAAGCAACTGAATGAATGGCTAGAGATAGGGAATGCCCTCGCAGATGAGTTGGCAAATAAGGCAAGTACAACATTATCCAAAAATGTATTATAACATTTACTCAAATGATAACAGACACACACATTACAAAGATGTGTGTGCAACAATTAATGGAAATATATAATCTCTTTTATATATTTATATATTAAGATACCAAAGAAACCAAAGAAACCGAAGATACAGAAGATACCAAAGAAAATAACGCAAGGATCAAATGTTTCCTGGAGGAAGAGGGACCTGGATGGGAACATTATAGCCCAACATTGGAATAAGAATCGATCTGGTCTGTAAAATATAATCTAGTTCTAGTGTTTCATTAAGTTTTAATGTCGTTGGTCGGTCCTCAATAATGTTTCCCATATCATCGTACTTTGTTTTATGCAGTTAAACCTTCCAGCTCTCAGAAGTCCCCAGAGGTCGAGGAGACACATGAGATTCCTCTACAGGTCCCAAGTCTTGGTATGCACAATGAATTCTTAAATTATCCTTCAACTTGAAATGTAGGTAATTGTTTGTAGTATGTAATAGCTTTGTTCATGATACATTGTAAAGTGAAAAGCCATGTATGGAATATCTTTTTTAAATTAAACTAAATTCCATGATTTGTTTTATATTTTGTTATTTTAGATCAACATCTTCAGACACTGAGAAACCTGTTGGGTTCTCTCACTGTCCCTGCATCATCAGAAGAAACACCCACTGCATCAACATGGACCCAAAGACAGTTGAAACGTGAACAAAAATTCAGAGCTGCAATGCCAGAGCTCCTTAATTTGAAATTGGCTGCAGAGATTGTCACTACACGTTCCTGTCTCCAATGCAAAACTGCTGATGCTGTGGTCCGGTGCTTGGACTGTGTTCCACCAGGAACTCCCTTTCTTTGTCCGGCATGTGACCCTATTATCCATGGTAAACATGTCTTCCGTGACAGGGAAGCCATGTTTGATGGGTTTTACAGACCTATTCCTCCCACATCCTTAGTGGTTGTGGATGAAAGTGGCCAATATGGACTCTGTGAACAAGGTGGGTTCAAATAAGGTATTACATATTCCCTTACCATGGTTTCCTAATGTGCACTACATATACAGCGGCATCATTTTCACCATGTCGGAAGTTTGCTTTAACAGTTAAAATGTCTCAATTTGTATTGACTACATTTCCTAACATGTCCTAACATGCATATGAATCTCTGAAATTGTCTTTGCTGCAGTGTGTCTGCTTCCAATTCCTCCGCCATCCCAAATCTGCTTCTGTGGTCCAAGCCAAGATTTCACCATCATCCCAGGAAAGCAGACCGTGTTGGTGACTACCAATGGTTTGTTGCCACCAGAAGACGATCAAGCAGAAATACAGGATTACTATTATACTTTTGTCCTACATTGCATAGATAGCTGTCAAATTGCACATTTATATTTTTTCTCAGGTCCATACAACGTTCGTCTGCCTTCTGTGTGCTGCCCAATTTGTTCCGCCAAATGGTCCCCGAGCATAGGTGACTTGCTGGGATACAAATACTGGCCAGCAACCGACAGCTGCAAAATTATTTTTAAGTTTGATGTGTTCACATCATTCGAGCAAATGAAATTGGCCAGCCCAGCATTATCCCAGCAAGTATTTATAAAAATGCTTGAACATCGATCGTTTTCCACAGGAAGGGTAAGAATAAAATGTGGTTTTCAAGATTTTTGAATACCAAACTTTTAATTAACCAAATGAATACCATTCTTTTTTCCAGACAGGCAGAATCTGTAGCGATATCTTCCACAGAGTCTTTCGGGAGTTTGCCTTCTTTAATTACAGACAAGAAGATCTATGCCTGGTGGAGCCCTTTAAATGCCCAGCATGCACACCTGACATGCTGGCTATTGCTGTAGATGGCAATAGAAAGCATTATCGCTTCAAGAAGTCCAGAGGGTCAGTGAAATCATATTCTCATTTTAGTTGTTGTTTTATTGACTAAGCTGAATGTCTTTGCTGAAATGTCTAACTTTCCCCAACTCTGCAATTTCTTTTTCCAAAGTTTGTAGACCATCAGAAAACAATGGTTGGTGTGAAATTACACATAATTATATAAATCCAATTCATAAACATTATTATATATGACGCCTGTAAAGTTAACTCAACTTTAAAATGTTAAATGGTTGACGTTAGTTGGATATGTTGGAGCTAAGAACCAGTTTTGGATATAATCGCTTCATGAAAAATGTATTAAATTGCCCAGGAACCTTTTTCTATGCCTTCCTCTGCCCTATTCCATGCCCATCAATATAAAGGATGTACTTTTATTTTTACCTTTTTACAAGAAGTCAGTAAACTTTTCACTAATGTTAAATAATGGTGGCAAAAGACTTTACACAGAATTACAGATCAAATTCACAAAGACCTTTTCCACATTTATGAAAATGTTATGGCAAAAGCAAATTGGCCACATTAAATAGAGGACACAATCAAACTTATGTATGTATGATAATGTTGCTTACAATGTCTTTCTCGAATTTCGCAGGACAGATGAACCGTCTCTATTTGATGGACTGTTCATTGCCCAGGACAGTAAAGTGTCTGCCTTTGTCGACAAAATCAGGAGCCAGATGACGATTGTAAGAATCTATTCAATCCCCTAACCCTTTATTTATTTTTCTTAGCACAGGGTTAAATGTAACAGATTGTGTCTATTTCAGAAAAGTGGTCGTGATGTTTGTGGACCGGCAACATTCACAGCTTGCAGAGAAACCTCACACAAGTCCAGGGCCAAGGTGGATGAGGAAGGACTGCAAATAGCTGTGTGCAGACATGGCATCTTGCTACAAGGCCTAAATCACTACCGTGGTGAAATATATGCCTACCCAATGTTCCTGCAGAAGGAGCTGGCTGAAGTTGCGAATGCAACATTCTTTTGTATGGATGTTGCCTGCAGGTAGTTATAACTATTGCAAAATTGGAAGTGTTTGTGGGAAACGTGTTATCTATTTAATTATTGCACATCCAGTAGATGTAAAGCAAAAAAAACATTCATTTGGATAAATGCTGATGTTGGTTACAAGGATTGTACTGGTAATTTTAAGGACCTGGTTTATCTTTTTACTATTATGCCATCATGCAACTGGAAGAGCTAATTGATTTTGTCATTACAGGTACTGGCCTTATTTGGAGAAGATGGCAGCAAAGTTGCCTGAGCTCCAACCACTTACAGAGATGAAACCTTTTCTCTCTGTAATGCACGCCAAGGCCCACACAGGCAAATGCGAGGTACAGTATGCAAATTAAACATTTGTGTCACTAGATTCAAATGTTTTAGAAATTGTAGTGCACATAAGAATATCATGTAGTATATTCTATTCAAGCCTGTGGAATAATTGTAATAGTTACAAATGTTGACAAAATTGTTACAAAACAGACTGTCACAAGGATAGGCTTCCAAAACCCATTATGTTTATTTTAGTAAATATATCCGCACTGTAGAAATAATGAATGAATAGAGCTTCAAATAACTGCAGTTGTGACATTGTAGTTCAAAGCATAATTCAATATCAGAACATTTTAACTTTCTGAAATTGCTCCTGACACTGATGATAACTAAAGATGTACAGTACAAGAAATTATAATATTGAACTAAATAGCTAGATCTCATTGTTTATGATTCTGAGCAGGTGAAGTGGGGTGGCAGAAGCCAGGAAGGTGCTGGAAATACTGTCGGCGAGGAAGTGGAACAGGTTAACAGCTTCCTCTCAAGGGCAGCTCTGACAACAAAATACATGACCAAATCAGGTTGGTAGAGGAAAACAAATAGTTTTAAGTAGTGCCACATTGTAAAGCTCATATGAATTTTCATGTTTTTGTGTTTACAGCTAGAGCAGATATGATAACCGTGCTGGCTATGCAATGGAACCACAGGAAGGTGGAGAATCTCCACAAGACACTCTCAAAGAGATTTGTCAAAGTAAGACGTCCATGCTGCATTTCAAAATGTATATTAAGACTATCCGAGTTTGTTGTTGTAGTAATTTAACACCATCCTTAGCTACATGTTGTTGAATTGAATGTATTCTGCAATCATTTCATTATGATGGTGCTGCCATGGCACACTGTTCTGCCAAGAGAGTCTCTGTTCTGTTTGTTTTTAATAAAGCACTATAGGTTGATTCATCTGAATTTCTGGATAATAATAATAATAATAATAATAATGTTAATCCTGCTTGATCTTGAAAAAAAAGGGAAACTAAGGTGATACTTGCCAACCTTGAAGAGAAGGTGTTTAGCATTTCATGTTGTTGTCTGGTCAGTTAATGTGCATAAAGGAATTCAGTAAAAAACAACCTTCTCAACCAACTGGAACGCATATTCACTTTTTCCTTTTAAACATTCTAACCAGACTAAACAGAGAGCACAAACTGAAGTGGACAATCTTGAGAGTCTCAAGCAAGAGCTGAACATCTCCCTGGAGGACACGGAGCAGTGGGTGTTGGAGGTCAAGCAATGGGCAGCCACTGGTATGTTATATGATCACTGTGGTATAGATTTGGTTCCATATTTCCAAACATTTGGCTTCATGTTTTATGATTACACCTTGTTGTTTCTGTTTTCAAGAGAAACATGGAGCCCAGAGTAGCCAAGAGGAGCTCCAGAGAGAAATAGATGAAATTATTTATTCCCTCCGAAGAAAGAAACACGACCTCTATCGACAAAATGGTATTTATTATTACGTTATCTAGAAACAATATTTGTTTCTTGTTGTTGTTGTTTGTATTATTAATATTAGTTTATTTGTATTTTGTTTTACTTTACAGACAGCAACCAAACAAGGCAACGCAAACGGAGAAGACTGACAGAGCTCAAGAAGAAACTCAGAGAGAGGATACTGCAGTACAACACCATTGATGCCTGTTCAGAGAAAATTGACACAGAAGCAGCATGCGGTCTGTCTGAGGATGTCATTCTGCCCTGGGAGGCGCAAGGAGATGGTAAGAAACAACTTGTTTTTGTTTGCCCTAGATATTCCATAAATTCAGTTGAAGTACTAGAATACAATCACCAATGTTGTTACATTGACAGAGCTATCAACATAGGTGTCACAAATCATCATGATCACAACAAATCATTTTAAAATAATTATATTGAAAGGTCTGTATGATGTTGCCCTATCAAGTCTTAATAGTCTAGTCTCACTGGGACAGGCATATCTATGGAAACAGTAAAACCCTTCCTGACCACCCTGAACTGCATACTAATGTTGAATCTCAAGACATACTGAATGTAATTCTGCCAACATAGACAGAATTGAAAAAATTCAGCAAGCGGCGAGGTTGAATTTTTTTTTACCAGATTTTAAGGTTTTGGTCAATTTAATTAAAAAAGATTGAATACAAACTGATATTATTTGTTTTATTAGCCTTACCATTGTGGTTGTTATATTTTGTGTTTTTTCCATTATAGTGGTGAACCTGCGCACAAAGAGGCGACTTTTTGACCAGGTTATGCTGGTCAGGCGTATGGAAGAGGAGACAGTCATCATTGTGAAGGAGATGACCCAGCATTGTCAAAATCTGAGGCAGGCACTGGACAAACTGGACCGCCTCCTTCATCAGACAAAAGACGACATCAGGAACCAAAGTATGTTCCACAAATACCGATTTATAATATTTGCCACTGCCCCCCTCCCAGTGTCAAATGTCTATCACTGAATAGCATCTGTAATGATTGCATTTTTTCTGAATCACAAATCTTTTTAGCTAATATACAGCCTCGGAGTTAAACATTCAAATTGCTTATATGGAACCAACATCAATGCTAATTAAAAGTTGCCTTACATAGACTGTCATTTTGTCTTTTTATTTTAGTTTCTCCAAGCGATATAACAGAAGAGGGATACAGGGGACTGCACTGCTGTATTTTACACCATCAATATCTTCTGGAGCAGAAACTGAGCAGAGTCACCAGCACCTACAGCTGTATTGGCTCGGACTCGTCTTTTCTCATGATGGAGGAAGACATTGAAGACGGTAATGAGGACGACGAACAGGACGATGATGAGGACGGTGATGAGGACAACGAACAAGACGGTGATGAGGACGGTGATGAGGACAACGAACAAGACGGTGATGAGGACGGTGATGAGGAAAACTAACAGGACGGTGATAAGGACAACAAACAGGACAACGAACAGGACTTAACAAGTCTATTGTGTTGTATGCATGTCAACGTATTAAAACGAGTATTACGATTGAATGGCTTGTTTATTACCTTTTTTTTTATATGATCCTGCTTTGCATTTACTATGTCTGGTATCCAAGTAAATGCCATTAGCAGTTATCAGTCACCTTCAGATCCGAGTTACCTCGAGGGCCAGAGGTTCCCCACCCCTGGTATAAGGTTTTGGTGATCACCCTTATTATCATCATGTCATTTAATCATGATCTGTTTAATTAGCCAATGCTTACATCCAAAGAATGTGTCTAGACTTTACTCCTACAGACACACACTAACAATACAAATTGAGCTAAGTAATACACTCACGAGCCACTTAATTAGGTACACCTTGCTAGGATGGGTTGGACCCCCATCTGCTTTCAGAACTGCGTTAAGTCTTCATGGCATAGATTAAACAAGGTACTGGAAGCATTCCTCAGAGATTTCACTCAATATTGACCTGATCGCATCACACAGTTTCTGCAGATTTGTCGGCTGCACATCCATGACGCAAATCTCTCGTTCACCATATCCCAATGGTGCACTGTAGGATTTGGATCTGATGACTGTGGACTGTGACATTTGAGTAAAATTCATTGTCATGTTCAAGAAACCAGTTGGAGAATATTTGAGCTTTGTGACACGGTGAGTTATCCTGCTGGAAGTAGCCATCAGAAGATTGGTACACTGTTGTCATAAAGGCATGGACATGGTCAGCACAACCCGGTATCACGGCAAGACGTGAACATGTGACGATTTACCATGATGGGAGACGTGAAGCTGTCACGATTTCGTCCCTTCAAACGTCACATTTACACAGTATTGTTAACGTGGCCCAACCAGTGGAGATATACCCGGAAATGCCAAGCAAATGCTACCCCGACGGTCGGTTGTTATTATTATCAATATTAATATAATAATGATTTCATTTGTAATAGTCACACTCAATTTCGCTAATTTTCTGTTGCCCCAGCTGGTCGGCACCTCTTTTAGCAGATACAAAGGCTATATTCATTTATTAAATCGATGTGTGTGGATGTGGAATTAACGGACGTGACGTTGCACGATTGCGTTACCAGGCAACAGCTTCGGTTCATGTTAATTTATAAACTCTTCAACTCGAACCGTAGTTATATTTTAAAACATTTTAGAAAGCCTCATGAAATATTTTAATGTACATTTTAAATTAAATGTGAAGGAATGTGTGTATAACAAAATACATCCGTCAAAAACAATACCGGAAACAGACGTAGGCAAGATCCTCGGTTATGGCTAGAAAGGATCCTTCTATTGTAAATATGACGTCACGTTCTCGTTGTAACTCTCGTTGTAATCGGAGTGGCTCGGAAACACATCTACAGCAGTAACATGATGCAACATACACATTAATGCAGCAGCAATATTAATAGAGAAACATCAGACATAATAGTAAAACACTGCAAGGGAACATTTTATTGCACCAGGAGCTATCTTGGGACTTTTACTGCGACAACGTTGACTTGCCTGTGAATAAAAAATAAACCATAGTGTTGGTGATCTACAGTGTTGTCATTCTTCTTTGAACACCAGCAAGACCGCTTTTCAACGATCACACTCCCTGTCATTGACATAATTAATAGATAGTTTAGCTTCTCACCATCATTTGCTGTGGCCAACTGATGTTAACGATCCTAACTGAAAGGCTGCCTGCCAAACGTAAACATTCAGCCACGTGACATTCAGCCGAACTCTCGCGAGAGTTTTACACAAGACGGATCCTTTCTAGCCATAACCAAGATCCTCAGCTCGGTGATTCATGGTTTAGCCGCAATGCACGTTGGGAAATGGTGTTTATGCGATGTGAAATCCGAAAACATTTAAAAAAAAAATAATAATACTTTATTCCGAGTTTGCTTGCTTTTCTCTTTGGAGCTAATCACATAACGGCATTGTAATACATGGTTCGGCTGCATTACATATTACATATCTGCCGTAGTTATCTATCTATAGAGCCCTGATGAGAAGACTTCTATACAAACAGGAAGAACTGCCGCCAAAACTGAAAACGTGACGTGGATCACAAATATATCAGCCATTTAACAACATCTTAGATTTATTTTCACACAATATGTCTCCTTGCAATATCAACAGTAATTCGGCTGACTTTTATATTGGATCCAATTGGTAGATAGGCAGTATTTACCAGAGGTGGGACCAAGTCATTGTTTTGCAAGTCACAAGTTAGTCTCAAGTCTTTGCCTTCAAGTCCCGAGTCAAGTCCCGAGTCAGAGACAGGCAAGTCCCGAGTCAAGTCCCAAGTCAAGACCGACAAGTCTCAAGTCGAGTCCCAAGTCCTACCGTTTGAGTTTCGAGTCCTTTCGAGTCCTTTTAACAACAGGGAAATAATATTTACACAGATCATGTATGCTTTTAAGATTTGTATACATTTATTAAACCTTTTTTTGCAAGAACATTGTTCAAACACTCTTTTTAACTCATTTCAAAACCTAAGTGTAACCTTAACCTTTTCAAACATGTCACCACTTTATAAAAGATATCCTCGCTCCCAAAAAATTATCTAAATAATCTACATGTAATACATTCATGCCTCTATCAGTTCCTGTTGCTCCCTTGATAAACAATTGGCATGCATCCATAGAGAGACTGGTGTGTGTGTGTGTGTGTGTGTGTGTGTGTGTGTGTGTGTGTGTGTGTGTGTGTGTGTGTGTGTGTGTGTGTGTGTGTGTGTGTGTGTGTGTGTGTGTGTGTGTGTGTGAGAGAGAGAGACTGCGTGTGTGTGTGTGAGAGAGAGAGAGACTGCATGTGAGAGAGAGAGAGAGAGAGAGACTGCGTGTGAGAGAGAGAGAGACTGCGCGTGAGAGAGAGAGAGACTGCGTGTGAGAGAGAGAGAGACTGCGTGTGAGAGAGAGAGAGAGACTGCGTGTGAGAGAGAGAGAGAGAGAGAGAGAGATTGGAAGGGGACTGGATTGGAAGTGTCATGAACATGACAATGAACAGAGTTGTGCTTTTCTATGTCAGGGCCCTATGCTGCATTGCATTTACAAAAGATCAAATTGGCCAAAAGTCTGTCAGTCATTTGTGCACGATGGGGACGTAGTATGATGCCACCATGGCTGAAAACTCGCTCCACTGGAGCACTAGAGGCAGGCACTGCCAAGACTCTGGTGGCCACTCGGAAGAGTGAAGGAAGAGTCTTCATGTTCAGTGCCCAGAACAAAAGGGCGTTCTGTCCTTCGGCTATGTCTAGGTAGTGACTTAGCTGTAGTGCTGGAGTGGTCCCAACATCCTTCTTCTGCCTCTTATGGTATGCAGCAAACAGCCCTTCTCCTTCTACAAGGTCATCTTGCTCTTCATCAACCAGAAGCACAGGTTGCTCAGTCTCTGTAGCATCTTGCAGGATCAATTCTGGAAAAACATTTAACAACAGTAGCAGAAACAAAAGAGCCCTTATTACCATTGGTGTTGGTGATACAGTGTTAGACTGAAAAATGCAATTATTGATGCTGTCAATTAGATCAGACTATGAGGAAAAAAGTTGCATTGAAGTCAATAGTATTTACCTTTAACTCGTTGTGCCACCTCTGCCTTGATGTCACGATTGACCAGCACATGGGGCTCCACCCACAGCAGAGAAAAGGCTGGATCCAAGGCGGCTGCTTTGAGGTAGACTGGGTCTGAAAAGGGGGCAGTGATCCCATCTTGAGTCCTGGCCATTTTCACATTAATGAAGATCCCAAGAAATCTTTTGTTCAGGGATGCCTGGAGACTTCTGACCAGGCCACTCAGGAAACGCACTTTAGGCTTCAGCTTCTCAAGGTGGTGATTGAGGGACAAGACGGATGGAACAACTGCACTGATTGTGACGACCTTCTCTCCCTGTGTCAAATCAGTTGCTTCTCCAAACGGCTTCAAGATGTCCACCAACTCCTTCAACAGATTCCACTCTCGCGGTGTGAATGACAACTCCTTATGCCCAGCCTTTTCTAGAACGGCACAGAGCTTTATATGATCACAGTGGAGAACTGCCTTTACTTGCCTCAGTGTTGAGTTCCATCTTGTGTTGACTGCAGCAGGGATGCCTCTCTGTTCCCCAAATTCACTATCAAACACATCTTTGAATGTTGTGCTTGTGTGCAGCAGTGAGCTAAGTTTTGATAACTTGGAAAGAGAAGGACATGCCACTTTTGTTTCTTTCAAACCGTCTCCCACCACCAGCTGAAGCGTATGCGCAAAACACTGCAGGCGCCGTTTCTTTGCCATAGCAGCATCTACCGTTTGCTGTTCTTCCAGGGTTAAGTCACACCAGAGATCAGGGTCATCAAGATGATCTCCGTCATCATCCTCTTGTTCACTGGGGAAGCACACAGTGAATGCCTTTCGCATGTTAGCCGCATTGTCACTAATAATGTAGTCCAATTTATCTTTGATGCTGTATTCATCGCATATTGACTCAAATTGGTCACAGATTCGTTCAGCTGTGTGTGAGCCTTTGAAGCGATTGCAGGCCAAGAGATTAGTCTTTAGCTGTATCCTCTCTGTCTCTTTCTCTATCCAGTGGACAGTGATACCTAGGAATCCCCTCATCTTTCGGTCAGACCAAATGTCCACAGTGACTGAAACATGCTCAGTGTTGCTCAATTGAGTTTTTAATCTTGAACGTCTCTCCTCAGCGAGGCTCTCTGTTTTTGATGTCAATGTTCTGCGACACACTGGGCTGTACTTACTGTCAAGTACCGTCAGAAAGTGCCGAAAACTCTTGTTTTCCACAATAGACAGGGGAAAGTTGCAATCAATAATCAAGTCGGACAGTATTGCATTAGTGATAGCTTTCTGCTGTGGATGACTCATGCTGTAATGCCCTACACGACTGTCCAAGAATTGTGAGATTGAAGGCTGTTGTGGGTCATCTATGATGCTTTTATTCATCTGGTATTCTTCAAATCTGTAACAGGTAAGCATATAAAACAGATGTCAGAAAATGCTAACATTGTGTTAATATTAATTTTTGTGTTAATATTAATTGTATTGTATACTGTAAGAGTGTGTGTGTTTTAACATTACATTGATAAAATACATTTCATTTTCAGTGTACACTTACTATATTAATAATATTTTTACTGCTGTACCTTGCCATCAAACAGCCCTTTCCGACAGGAAACTGAAGTATGCTTGTTAATTCGCTCTCTCCAGCACACCAGATTCCATTGGCAAAAACAGCAATTTTACCTGCATCACACAGAAATTGCTGGTCTACTGCTGGCTCAATGATTAAGTATAATTGTGCTATTCTATGTCTTCTGTGATAGTTCAGCTTAGTTGTGATTTACCTAAATTACATAAACGACCTCAATGAGGCAGCAGTAGACCAGCAGCTAGCAACTCCCATATGCTGCAAAGTAAAATGGCCATTTTTGTCAATGGAATCTGGTGTGCTGGAGAGAGTGAGATATACTTAGTTTTCCTATCGGAAAAAAATCGTCTGGCAGCAAGCTAAAATGGTACACATATTCTTAATATAAAGTACATTAAACTGACCTTGATTTGATTAGGCTTGCTTAAGTTTTGCTGCTGGCAGCAGTCTACTGTGTATGATCCACTGACTAGCTGCTAAGCACATACAATCTCGCTTAAAAAAAAATCCTAAACTATCCTTTTACAATATAAGTATGGATAAGTTCAATATTTTGCACTTTGAGACCCATTTCTGGTTTGTCTAGGATGAAAGAGACTGTTTGACTCCGACATTTTGACGATTGGTCCAGTCTAGAGCTTTTGGTTAATTTAGAATCACCCCCATATGCTTCAGGTACGGGCATTCATAAAGCGGTCCTTAAATCAACCCTAAACGTTCGTTTTCAAAGATGTGCAACTCACCGAGTGGTTAGTGGTGTTCGTTGATGTTCCAAAACGAGTGTCTTAGCGAAATACAGTTTCTGTCGTGTTTAATTTGATAAATATCAAGCGCAAGTTAATAGCCTACTCGGTGAGGTATCTGAAAACATAGCTAGTTCCACAATAGCAAATAACACGGATGGAAACCAAATATTGCGCCGATATATTTAAAAAAAAACAACTATGAACACCACTTACCACTCGGTGAGTTGCTCATCTTTGAAAACGAATGTTTAGTGTTAATGTTTCATTCAAAACTTACCGTTCTTTGTGCAACTTCAAATGTCGAACGAAGTTCGAAGTTGTCGCGTCTCCGTCTGTAATCTTCGACCCGCATGTTTTACATACTGCAATTCTTTTTTTGTTGAGCACCTCATAATTTTTATACCCAAACGAAACTACCTTTGGTATCATTTTTGCCAACTGACGCGCGCATTTAGTTTGTTCCTCTTCATTGGTTGTCCCGTACTTTGATTGGTTGGATGCTGTCAGATCGAAACAACGTGGATCTAATTTGATTGGATGTCGTGCCGCACACAGTTGCACACAGGTGCAAAGAGAGAGAGACGTCCGTGTCAACATACTTTTTAATCTTTGCGTTCGAGGAAAGTAGCAAGTCTTTTCAAGTCAAAAGGGTCAAGTCCAAGTGAAGTCACGAGTCACTGATGTTAAAGTCCAAGTCGAGTTGCAAGTCTTTTTAGATTTTGTCAAGTCGAGTCTAAAGTCATCAAATTCATGACTCGAGTCTGACTCGAGTCCAAGTCATGTGACTCGAGTCCACAACTCTGGTATTTACACCATAACGGCGCACAGCTGATAAACGGGCACCTAGTGGTTAAAGCATGTTATTGAATTTTATTATTATTATTAACTAACAGAATAAGAGACCTGACAGGTGATGGTCAGACGTTGACCTGGCTGCACAGTCACAGAAGCTGGCTGTTTCAACTGTTCACACTTCACACCTGTACAAATACAAAAAAAAGTTATATGACAGATTATCCTGTTAAACAGCAGTATAATAAGTGTTGACTCACTTCCAGCTGCCAGCAGCAGCAGCAGCAGCAGAGAGAACATGATGATGATGACTCTCATTTCATTTAATTTCAAACCTTTATTTATACAGGTGTATCCCATTGAGATCATTGATTTCTTTTTCAAGGGAGACCTGCTCAAGTAGGTTCCACACGAAACATAAAAACATAAACAGAACAACAAAAGGACATCATACAGCACCATTTACATAACTATCCACATAAACAGGTACCAATAGCTTCCGATTGAGTAGCATCCAACCGAGCTTTAAAAACATTTAGTGGCACCAGATTGCTCAGTTTCCATTTAATTTGCAGACTATTCCAAGACAGAGGAGATGCGCATCTAAAAGCTGTCTTCCCTAAGACAGTCCTAGCAGTTGGCACATTTAATAAAACCACAGCATTCGATCTCAGGCAGTAGCCACTTACAATTTTCCGTGAGATCAGGGAGCAGATATAAGATGGAAGTTTCCCTAACATGGCTTTGTATATAAAAATGTACCAGTGACTGAGCCTCCGTACAGTTAGTGAAAGCAAACCAGCCCTTGCATACAGGGTACAGTGAAGGGTTAATGCTTTACAGTTTGTCACAAATCTCAGTGCACTGTGATACGCAGCATCTAACTTGACCAGGCAATTGGCAGGTGCATTCATATAGATCAAATCACCATAGTCCAGCACAGGTCAAAAGGTCACAGTGACTAGCCTTTTCCTGGCCTCAAGCAGAGAAACAGGACTTGTTCCTGTAGAAGAAACCTAGCCTAACCCTCAGCTTTTTAAGCAGGTTATTGACATGAAGTTTAGAAATGTGAGACAATCATCAAGCCAGATACCAAGGACTCTGAGAAGACGTGAGCTCCTGATCCCCTTTAATCTCCACTGACAGTCTCTTGTGAAGGCCTTATAACTGTATCACAATGGATATTACTGAGTTTGCATAGAACCAAACGTGTTCACGTGTGAATGTGAACATTAATAGAATATCACCTCCCATCTTCAGAGCAATCTGACTATTATAACATTAGCGTTAAGAAAGCTTAATTAAATATCTGCCTCAACATAAGTAACTGGATCAAAGTCACAGTACAGTCCGCGGCATCACATCATAATGTATCATATATCTCCTTATCTGAGTCAGCTGAGCCGTATCTGGCCGTGCAACACTTACAGTGTCACATACTATATGCAGAAGTATTATTTTAAGCAACACATTACGAAACACTCGAGTCAAATGTAATTAAAGTCAGATCGTGTCTTAGACGGGGCATATCATAAACCTGTTAATGTACGCATTCAAACACTTTTTCTTTTACCAGCTGTGTTCACCTTGCAGGTGCAGCTATGTGGCTTTTATCCTGGATAAAGTGTTTGAGTCATGGATGTTTAAAGTCTTCATATTTGTCTAATTATATAGTTGAGTTTTCATTCAGGAAGTATACGCGCTGCGCTGTCAGTACGCTTCTCCATGTTTGTGATTGGTCGAATGCTCCAAATACTACCCCTTTTATGTGAACGCGCACCTAACTAGATAGGCACGGCTGGCTTGAGCGATCCACTTGATAACCCGTGTCGTAGTGCCGTTTAGCGAGAGGGCGTATGTTTTGGATTAGGCCAACCGGCTAACTCAAACATATCCAGGTTAGGTTGAACCAGTTTCGTGGTATACCCCCCAGGTCTTGTCCTGACTGAGCACAGGCACCTGTAGCCTTGGCTACTGTGCTCTCAGTGTTTTGTCTCCCTGTTCCTGCCTATTGGCGTCAGCTGATAGAGGTGTTGGTTTTATCTTGTTATGCACAATGTTGATTCTTCTCTCAGAACTAGCTAAATATGGGTCTGGGGTAGAGATCTTCAGAATTGGTTTGGCATCTTTTGTGTCAATTCGTGGCACACAACATGTCTTGTGAATAAACCATCAGTTTGCCATCAAAGTTCCTGCTCTCCTCGTGTCTCTCTGACTCCTGTTTCCATTGCTTCAGAAGTTTCCATCGCATATGAAAGATTTTCACATGTTTGTAAATTATTTTGGTTTCAGTGTGTGTGTTTCACATGGGTGAACAGTATATTTATATGTTATGGAATGAAATACAATGTCAGATTAGGGGAAAGTTAGGGGAGTGCATGTTAATGTGTCTGGAGGTGGCGTGTTCAAAAAGTGTTTGGGTTTGTCTGCCGTGTGTGGGCTGCGTTCCATTTCAAATTGCCGCCTGTACAATGTATGCACCAGTCTGTGATATGCCGATGTGCAGGCCCGCCCCTCCATACACGCCGATCACACAGACTGCGTCTGCCTCTCGCCCTCATCTTGTGGAGGGAGCCTCATCTGATGCGCAAATGCGGCGCAATTGAGCGCGCCACAGTTTCTGCTGCGAGGCTCCACTAGCTGTAATCGGCTTGGTGTGTCCAGGGTTTACACACCACCCCCCCGTCGACGCTCGCGAGGGCCTCATCACATCACAGCCCTGCCGATGTGATATAATGTGTAGGACCTTTTTCCTCATGGGTGTCATTCACAACAGACCAATCATGACAGTTTTAGAGAATGAGTTTGTATTGATACACTTAAAACATATTTGTATTTGTCTTGGCTTCAGCTCACTGATAACATAAGAACACAAATAGGCACAACACTTACATAGATGTTTTTTTTATATGTATTTTATTACTCCAAAATAGAAAAAAAAAAGTCAGCCATATTTAACTGGAAAAGTTTTCCTTTGGCTCCCAGGAATTTTTCCACTTCGCCCCACTGTAAAACAGAAACAGTCAATCAATCAATCAATCAATCAATGTTTATTTATATAGCCCAATATCACAAATGTTACATTTGTCTCAATGGACTTCACAGTTTGTACAGAATATCAGTATGACAATACTGACACAGCAAAAAGTATTACTTTTTGGAATATGTAGTTCTACAGTATGTTGACAATGCTATTTCAAATGAGAAGATATACTAAGTCACTCAAAAATATCATGATGAAAGTGCAGTATAATGTATATATTTATATATAACACGTACATCATATATAATACAAGGTACATTTTTTATTTCAAAGTCAATGTTTCATTTGACCAATTCTTTGAATTTGCTGTCTTATCAATGCCCAAACATACAGCACTAAACTTAGACAACTGCCTGCAAGACTGCACACAGAAATAATACTACTTATTACTACTAACTATACTTATAGTATAATTGTTAAGAACAAATGTAACAAGTCAGTAATTACAAAAGAGATCAAATACCATCCAGCCTCACATATCAATCATTTAACCTTTAGTGATATTGATCAATGATAAACTCTATTGTATATTTTAATTTCTATTTCAATGTAGGCTACTTCCCTGCTTATGTGTTACAATCAGACAACATTTCTAGGGCGCGATGTCTGAATGACGAAGGGCAGAGAACTTGGATGTCTTACTTTATGGCGCAAACGTCTGATAGAGCCATTGATGACATGGCTCCCCACCCCCATGTGATCAACTAAATTCAATTTACTGCTGAGGAACCCAAAATGTTTAAGTTAGTGATCTCAGGGTTGATGAAGTTGGTTGGTAAGACTACTTTGTGGCCCCTGTTCTGCCAGACCCATCAGCTACACTGAAGGAAACTTCAGATTAGATACATACCATCCAGAGCAAGACTGCCACTGCACCAACACCTCGGTATGGCCCTGAGTAAAGAAACACAGATTTTAGGTAAACTTCATTTTTTTCAAATGTCATACATGTAAATACAAAAAGTCCAGTGAAATCAAATGATAATTTGAAATAATAGTAGGTACGATTAACTCAAACATATGAAGGACTGTAACATAGTCAATAGCATTTTCCCCGTCAGTTTAATATTTTGGAATACTATTATTATTTAAAAAAATATTTGTACTGCCAAGAATAGGAATTCACCTACAAAGGATTACAAGAAAAAATGTAATATACAAATAAATGGCTGGACATGATGCATTAATGCGACATGAAGCATTACACAAGTACCTCAACCTTAAATTAATAATAAATTATTGTTACTGTAATTTCAATATTTACATTAGCAGTCATGCTTAAGACTGAAACACTCCTTTTAAACAAAGTATACGAAAATCCAATAAGATAAGACTTGGTTCCACGGAAACATTATTGTCATTGTTTATTTATTTAAAAATATTTTCTAAACAAACCTCCCTGATTCGTTCCCTCAGTAGTTTTTTGTAGGGGAAAGTGTCTGACCCTTGATGAATGGGACATTCTGCAAGGAATTAAAAGATGGTAATAAGTTGAAGTTCAGCAATAACCTCCTAAACATTGCCTAACATCACATTGTGCTCAATTAAACTGTTCAAAATGGCACTGAGACTTTTGATACTGCAAAGTCTTAAACAAAACAAAAGGTGGTGTATTCTAATTGTACCGATGATTGTTTTCTCTCTCTTTAACTAATTCAATGTGCAAAATCAAACACAGTTTCAGTCGATGTAAATAAGATAATTACTAATTAACCCGCACATACCATTAATTGCCACTTTATTCCTCGTTGGTCTTCTTTTCTGTGAGGAAGACACTGAGGAGAGAGCAGGAGTCAGCCCGGAGGAGAGAGCAGGAGTCAGGCCGGAGGAGAGAGCAGGAGTCAGCCCGGAGGAGAGAGCAGGAGTCAGGCCGGAGGAGAGAGCAGGAGTCAGCCCGGAGGAGAGAGCAGGAGTCAGGCCGGAGGAGAGAGCAGGAGTCAGCCCGGAGGAGAGAGCAGGAGTCAGCCCGGAGGAGAGAGCAGGAGTCAGGCCGGAGGAGAGAGCAGGAGTCAGGCCGGAGGAGAGAGCAGGAGTCAGCCCGGAGGAGAGAGCAGGAGTCAGGCCGGAGGAGAGAGCAGGAGTCAGGCCGGAGGAGAGAGCAGGAGTCAGCCCGGAGGAGAGAGCAGGAGTCAGCCCGGAGGAGAGAGCAGGAGTCAGGCCGGAGGAGAGAGCAGGAGTCAGCCCGGAGGAGAGAGCAGGAGTCAGGCCGGAGGAGAGAGCAGGAGTCAGGCCGGAGGAGAGAGCAGGAGTCAGGCCGGAGGAGAGAGCAGGAGTCAGGCCGGAGGAGAGAGCAGGAGTCAGCCCGGAGGAGAGAGCAGGAGTCAGCCCGGAGGAGAGAGCAGGAGTCAGCCCGGAGGAGAGAGCAGGAGTCAGCCCGGAGGAGAGAGCAGGAGTCAGCCCGGAGGAGAGAGCAGGAGTCAGGCCGGAGGAGAGAGCAGGAGTCAGGCCGGAGGAGAGAGCAGGAGTCAGCCCGGAGGAGAGAGCAGGAGTCAGGCCGGAGGAGAGAGCAGGAGTCAGGCCGGAGGAGAGAGCAGGAGTCAGGCCGGAGGAGAGAGCAGGAGTCAGCCCGGAGGAGAGAGCAGGAGTCAGGCCGGAGGAGAGAGCAGGAGTCAGCCCGGAGGAGAGAGCAGGAGTCAGGCCGGAGGAGAGAGCAGGAGTCAGCCCGGAGGAGAGAGCAGGAGTCAGCACGGAGGAGAGAGCAGGAGTCAGCACGGAGGAGAGCGCAGGAGTCAGCCCGGAGGAGAGAGCAGGAGTCAGCCCGGAGGAGAGAGCAGGAGTCAGCCCGGAGGAGAGAGCAGGAGTCAGCCCGGAGGAGAGAGCAGGAGTCAGGCCGGAGGACACAGGAGTGAGGAAGAGAGTGAACTCAGTGTCAGTCTCGGTGGTAAGAGGTACAGACAAGTCTGATCCTGGGTCTGCGGCCATTTCTGCCTGTGTGGTACAAGGGCCCTCAGGTTCAACTGCCAAAGTCCCTATTGAGAAAAAAAAAAAGTAGACGCATGGTGAGTAAATGACCAAGTATAATCCGCCATATACATTTATAATCTGAGTAATTACAGCTAAAAATGAAACAGCGGAACATCAGTGATTCTGTGTTACAATGGCGTTTGTTAGCAACCAGGAAATGACACCAGTAAGGACAAACAGATGAGAATGCTGCGTGGGGTCTGGGTGCCGTGTTGGCGGGACGTTGGGGGGCTCGCTGCTCCGCCCTTTGAGGCTCGAGGAGCAGACAGTGTGAGCTGGATTACTGGTGTTGTTTCCTGGTTGCTGTGTGGGGTCTGCGAGACAGCGAGGAACTCAGCCTGAGCGCACACACACACACACACACTCACATCCAGGCTGTGAGTGTGAGTGCGTGTGTGCGTGAGGAGATCCACGGAGCCTCGGCTGAGAAAAGATAAGGCTGAGTGAGTGTGTGTGAGCCGGTACGTCACTATGCCCGTTACGTCACTATACTCAGGAAGATTTTTTTTTGAAAAAGAGCAGCATATACAGGTATTTTCTGTGTTAGAGTTTTACTCGCTACAGGGTGTACTTTGAGGGTTTGTGACTCTGCAGACCGTTTACATGCAGGAAAAGCTTCATAACACAGAAGGGGACGGGTAATAACCAGAAAAGCATGACATGGGCCCTTTAACTGACAAAACAAGACATAACGACATATTTTTACTACTTGGTAAACAGTGATTCACATTTTTTTACATTTAAAACCAGATAACTGGGCAACTAATTTACAAAAAATGTTAACAGATAAATTGCTGAAATATAGCATGCAGATTTGTATACTTTACCATTAATAAGGCTTTCGTAAATCCTCTTTATGGTAACAAGTGCATTGTTACCATCTTCTGTCTCGATTTGCCATGGACAGATGAAATCGGCAAAAACCATTTGTGCCTCTCTTGGCAAGAAGGAGGATGGGACGCCGATCTAACATTTTCCATTTGTGGAGCTGGAACACAATGGACACAAAAAAACAAGAAATATTATGTACACAACAGTTCTAAACATTTTCACACACCTAAAGCCATTATAACTCCATTTATTTTGCCTAAGTGAAAAATGCACTGATGTGATACGTGTGCACATTGAGGAAGGCACCCCACAATTAACCAGGTGTGATTTTAGACCCCTTTTAGGGGAGCCCCTAAAAAAGAACTGTAAAAAAAAAAGAAGTTTATTGAGCTCGGGTTCACTTTGAGTTTTTTTTACATGGGCATAGTTATTTTTATATGGGTTAGGGATGCCAGCGATTATTCTATTTTTCGAATATTCGTTACAGTCTCCATAATCGAAAATTATTTTTAAAATTCGATTTTATTTATATATATTTTTATTATTATTTATGTATTTCTTTTTTTTCCTGGCTTAGTTTCAATTCGGCGGCGAATAATCAATTAATATTCGCCAGGGCTGTCCGATTTTGATCATGGTCAGTTTCTGGCATGCCTAATATTTGTCCATTTAATTCTCATATTCAGATATCTGAATAAGCTACATTTAGCTTTGAAACATGTCAGCAAGCTATAACCTATATCATTTCAGGTTCAAAGTTCCGCATTAACAGCACTTCAGATGTAAAGCTGGTGTTACAGGGGAATTTTTAAAGGACTGTTCGAACACGGCTCAAAGTCAGAGACTCTGGTAAGCTTAATGAAAGTGCTTTTAAGGGCCTCTTTATTAATACTAACTCTTTCCAGGTCTTGATTGTCTTTCAAGCACTATATTAATATGGGCTGGTTTTGATTCACTGACATTCTTGGTTTTACCATTTATTCAAAAATGTATATGATATTTCATTTATTTTACTTTTGGAAACCATAGTCACATAATTATGTGTTTTCTATACTATGAAGTTCCAAAATAAAATATAAAACACCAAAATGCAGGTTTTTTTGTAAGATATAATTAGAAAAACATGTACATTGAAGCTCTGATTCTAGGAATTACCACTGGCCTGAACTATGTTACTTCTGGTTAAGAAATAATGTTTTACTAAAACTGGGTGCTTGCAAGTACAAACACTATCTAACATCAGTTCGAAAAAATGTGTTATGCCTTTACAGCTTTAAATACAACGGTGACAACAATTTTGCTTAACACATTACATGAAGTGCAGTAATCGTGCACTAGTCTGTACTTCTCACATAAACTTACTTAAGAAATTAGGATTATTTTTAAAAAGTAAATGAGGGCGACTGTTGGAAAGTATAAATCAATTCAGTAATTTAACAATTTGTATAAAAAGATTAAGATCAGGGATTATTTACACACTTTTTTTATGATAACTGACATCTGCAAGAGAAAAAAGCTTACCAGTAAATGTGTCGAGTCATACACTTTGTTGACACTGTGGTTTTTCTGTTGCGTGGCCTTCCACTCCTGTGCAACCTTTTCTTTTTGCTTGGAGAGTTTCTCTTTGTAGGGTTGGATGGCACCACATTGTTTGCATTTTTTACTTGCTACTCCTATGCTTTGCCTGCATGTCTGGCACACTTTTTGAGTAGGCGTCTGTAACAGAAACACAGATAATGTCAGGGAATACCAAAAATAAGAATACTATACTACAAATGTTTACAGGATTCATGTATTTTATTATATCGTGAAAAATCTTGTTAAAACAATGAACTCATGTTTTTTTATCTTTTAGATAGGATGAACAAAAATCACAAGAGTAAGGAAAACAATGTTATACAGAGTCAGTCACATGTTTAAATTGACTGTTATGGACAACCCTAATCTGTAAATATCTGGTTGATCCAAAAGTTGATGCTCCATCATCACAGAAAATAATACTAAAATCATCATTACCAGGGGTGTATTGCTAATTCTATAAGTTCTGCACGTGTGCACGCGCAGTTGTGGCTTGTTTTGAAGCTTATGTAACTACTGTCAATTAACAATTACATAATTAACTCTTAGCCTATCCGTTATCATAGCTAGCTAGCACCAGATGCTAACAACCATCCCCGTTTTAGGTGCCGGAGCGGTGTTCCGGCAGTATTACACCCCTGGTCACTCTTCACTTAATAGATCAATAGTATTTAATATAGTTATAAAGAATGTGACGTTTGATAACATTTGGATCAACCGCATGAACCGATGGATCACATAACTTCCATGCTCACGTTAACGTTAGCTGATTCTACTTTTGGCTAATTTAGCTTTGCTATCATTATTCCTAGGTAAACATAGTAATCTTAGTCACTGTACTAGACGACAAAATAAAACAACATAATACATATCCCAAAATGAATATACTTTTGATATCTGACTACTCACGTTTATTAGCTTGTCTGGGAAATAAATGGATGTTGTCTGATGCAGTGACGAGTCCAAAACCCCGGTAAGTTAGCATTTGACCAATTCCGGTTCCCTCGCGTCAGAACCAATGAGATTTCTCCATAGGATTTGGGAAAATAGCTCGAAATAAGGTCTGTGGTCGACACAAATTTAAGAGACGGATCACGTTTTGTTCTACGACAGACAGCCGTGATTTTTGAAGAGTGTACGTGTCTGAAAAACGATGGTTGTTAACAGAAGTTGTCGAGGACGTTGTACGTCATTACGCCGCCTCCCGTTGATTTAAAACGCGCCCGTGGGTCGTAAAGGTATACAGGCTGACGCACCCGTTGATTGAAAACGCTGCTCTGGGTCGTATTAATGGGTCGGAAAACGAGGAAAACAATCGACCTATTTGGTCGTATTAGTTGGAGGACTTGTTGGCTTTAATCACACTTTTGTCCATTTGCCTATCAGTTTGTTAACCAAATGGACAGAGGCTTGGTTGTCCCCCTAAAAGTGACTTTTAATGGTGGCCCTTGTGTTTAAATGATGGGTCTTATCATTCACAAGGGTCCCCGACACAATGCACACAGCCTGGAGCAGTGGAGCAGCGGCTGGGCCGTGTTCCCCCTTTTGTCCATTTGCCTAGCAGTTTGTTAACGAAATGGACAGAGCCTGTTTTTTCCCCCTAAAAGTGACTTTTAATGGTGGTTTTTGCATTTAAATGATGGGTCTTAACATTCACAAGGGTCCCCGACACAATGCACATAGTCTGGAGCTCGCTGGGGTCCTGCATATGCTTTAATCACACTTTTGTCCATTTGCCTATCAGTTTGTTAACCAAATGGACAGAGGCTGCGTTTTCCCCCTAAAAGTTACTTTTAATGGTGGCCCTTGTGTTTAAATGATGGGTCTTATCATTCACAAGGGTCCCCGACACAATGCACACAGCCTGGAGCAGTGGAGCAGCGGCTGGGCCGTGTTCCCCCTTTTGTCCATTTGCCTATCAGTTTGTTAACGAAATGGACAGAGCCTGTTTTTTCCCCCTAAAAGTGACTTTTAATGGTGGTTTTTGCATTTAAATGATGGGTCTTATCATTCACAAGGGTCCCCGACACAATGCACATAGTCTGGAGCTCGCTGGGGTCCTGCATATGCTTTAATCACACTTTTGTCCATTTGTCTATCAGTTTGTTAACGAAATTGACAGAGGCTGCGTTTTCCCCCTAAAAGTGACTCTTAATCATGGCCCTTGCGTTTAAATGATGGGTCTTATCATTCACAAGGATCCCCGACACAATGCACACAGCCTGGAGCAGTGGAGCAGCGGCTGGGCCGTGTTCCCCCTTTTGTCCATTTGCCTATCAGTTTGTTAACGAAATGGACAGAGGCTGCGTTTTCCCCCTAAAAGTGACTTTTAATGGTGGCCCTTGCGTTTAAATGATGGGTCTTATCATTCACAAGGGTCCCCGACACAATGCACACAGCCTGGAGCAGTGGAGCAGCGGCTGGGCCGTGTTCCCCCTTTTGTCCATTTGCCTATCAGTTTGTTAACGAAATGGACAGAGCCTGTTTTTCCCCCCTAAAAGTGACTTTTAATGGTGGTTCTTGCATTTGAATGATGGGTCTTATCATTCACAAGGGTCCCCGACACAATGCACATAGTCTGGAGCTCGCTGGGGTCCTGCATATGCTTTAATCACACTTTTGTCCATTTGCCTATCAGTTTGTTAACCAAATGGACAGAGGCTGCGTTTTCCCCCTAAAAGTGACTTTTAATGGTGGCCCTTGCGTTTAAATGATGGGTCTTATCATTCACAAGGGTCCCCGAAACAATGCACACAGCCTGGAGCAGTGGAGCAGCGGCTGGGCCGTGTTCCCCCTTTTTGTCCATTTGCCTATCAGTTTGTTAACGAAATGGACAGAGCCTGTTTTTTCCCCCTAAAAGTGACTTTTAATGGTGGTTTTTGCATTTAAATGATGGGTCTTATCATTCACAAGGGTCCCCGACACAATACACATAGTCTGGAGCTCGCTGGGGTCCTGCATATGCTTTAATCACACTTTTGTCCATTTGCCTATCAGTTTGTTAACTAAATGGACAGAACCTGCGTTTTCCCCCTAAAAGTGACTTTTAATGGTGGTTTTTGCGTTTAAATTATGGGTGCTATCATTCACATGGCCCCCTGACACAATGCACATAGTCTGGAGCTCGCTGGGGTCCTGCATATGCTTTAATCACACTTTTGTCCATTTGCCTATCAGTTTGTTAACGAAATGGACAGAGCCTGTTTTTTCCCCCTAAAAGTGACTTTTAATGGTGGCCCTTGTGTTTAAATGATGGGTCTTATCATTCACAAGGGTCCCCGACACAATGCACACAGCCTGGAGCAGTGGAGCAGCGGCTGGGCCGTGTTCCCCCTTTTGTCCATTTGCCTAGCAGTTTGTTAACGAAATGGACAGAGCCTGTTTTTTCCCCCTAAAAGTGACTTTTAATGGTGGTTTTTGCATTTAAATGATGGGTCTTATCATTCACAAGGGTCCCCGACACAATGCACATAGTCTGGAGCTCGCTGGGGTCCTGTATATGCTTTAATCACACTTTTGTCCATTTGCCTATCTGTTTGTTAACCAAATGGACAGAGGCTGCATTTTCCCCCTAAAAGTGACTTTTAATCGTGGCCCTTGCGTTTAAATGATGGGTCTTATCATTCACAAGGGTCCCCGACACAATGAACACAGCCTGGAGCAGTGGAGCAGCGGCTGGGCCGTGTTCCCCCTTTTGTCCATTTGCCTATCAGTTTGTTAACGAAATGGACAGAGCCTGTTTTTTCCCCCTAAAAGTGACTTTTAATGGTGGTTTTTGCATTTAAATGATGGGTCTTATCATTCAAAAGGGTCCCCGACACAATGCACATAGTCTGGAGCTCGCTGGGGTCCTGCATATGCTTTAATCACACTTTTGTCCATTTGCCTGTCAGTTTGTTAACGAAATGGACAGAGCCTGCGTTTTCCCCCTAAAAGTTACTTTTAATGGTGGTTTTTGCATTTAAATGATGGGTCTTATCATTCACAAGGGTCCCGACACAATGCACATAGTCTGGAGCTCGCTGGGGTCCTGCATATGCTTTAATCACACTTTTGTCCATTTGCCTATCAGTTTGTTAACCAAATGGACAGAGGCTTGGTTTTCCCCCTAAAAGTGACTTTTAATGGTGGCCCTTGTGTTTAAATGATGGGTCTTATCATTCACAAGGGTCCCCGACACAATGCACATAGTCTGGAGCTCGCTGGGGTCCTGCATATGCTTTAATCACACTTTTGTCCATTTGCCTATCAGTTTGTTAACGAAATGGACAGAGCCGGCGTTTTCCCCCTAAAAGTGACTTTTGATGGTGGCCCTTGCGTTTAAATGATGGGTGTTATCATTCACAAGGGTCCCCGACACAATGCACACAGCCTGGAGCAGTGGAGCAGCGGCTGGGCCGTGTTCCCCCTTTTGTCCATTTGCCTATCAGTTTGTTAACGAAATGGACAGAGGCTGCGTTTTCCCCCTAAAAGTGACTTTTAATGGTGGTTTTTGCGTTTAAATGATGGGTGCTATCATTCACATGGCCCCCTGACACAATACACATAGTCTGGAGCTCGCTGGGGTCCTGCATATATGCTTTAATCACACTTTTGTCCATTTGCCTATCAGTTTGTTAACGAAATGGACAGAGGCTGCGTTTTCCCCCTAAAAGTGACTTTTAATGGTGGTTTTTGCATTTAAATGATGGGTCTTATCATTCACAAGGGTCCCCGACACAATGCACATAGTCTGGAGCTCGCTGGGGTCCTACATATGCTTTAATCACACTTTTGTCCATTTGCCTATCAGTTTGTTAACTAAATGGACAGAGCCTGCGTTTTCCCCCTAAAAGTGACTTTTAATGGTGGTTTTTGCATTTAAATGATGGGTCTTATCATTCACAAGGGTCCCCGACACAATGCACATAGTCTGGAGCTCGCTGGGGTCCTGCATATGCTTTAATCACACTTTTGTCCATTTGCCTATCAGTTTGTTAACGAAATGGACAGAGCCTGCGTTTTCCCCCTAAAAGTGACTTTTAATGGTGGCCCTTGCGTTTAAATCAGGGATGGCAAACATACGGCCCGCGGGCCAGATCCGGCCCGGGAAGCATTTCAGCTTGGCCCACGGAGCTGAAGGACTTTGCTAAGTAGGCTGTGAGAGGAGGAAAAAAAACTGCTATTTTGAATCCTTCCACTAGTGGGCGCACTACCGCACCGGTACCAGTGAGAGCGCAGCCAGACTGTAAAACAAGTGATGAGTAAGAGTAGTGAATGCAGTCAATAACCTCTGACACCCTCATCCCCAAATGTCTCTGTCAAAAAAGAGAAAAGTGGACACGGAGTGCCGAGTTTTCCAAGAAAAATGGACTGCATCCTATTTTTTTACAGAGGTAAATGGAAAACCTGTATGCTTGGTGTGTTCGCAGCAAGTTGCTGTGCTCAAAGAATATAATATTCGCCGCCATTATGAGACTCACCATGGAGAGAAATACGACTGCTTGCAAGGACAACGGAGAAAAGAAAAGATAAATGACCTGCTATCAGGTCTAAAGAAACAACAGGCCATTTTTACCCGGAGCCGATATAAGTGACGCAGCAGTGAAAGCCAGCTATCTCATCGCTTACGAAATAGCATCAGCCTCAAAGCCATACTCTGAGGGTGAGTTTGTGAAAACATGCATGCTGAAGGCTGCAGAAATGGTGTGCCCTGAGAAGCGACAGGCTTTTGCCAACATTAGTCTAACGAGGAATACAGTGAAGGATAGGATTGCCGATCTTTCAGCAGATTTGGATAGCCAGAAAAAAACAAAAGTCAAGTCATTCGTAGCATTTTCAGTTGCAATCGATGAGAGCACTGACATTACAGATGTTGCTCAACTGGCCATATTCATTCGTGGTGTTGATGAGACTTTGACGGTCACCGAAGAGTTCCTTGAGTTGGTTCCTATGACAGACACCACTAAAGCGGATGACATTTTTAGCGCTCTCGTTGAAGCACTGGACAGGGTTGGAGTGGACTGGACCCGTGCTGTCAGTCTGGCTACAGACGGCGCGTCATCAATGATTGGGAAAAAAGCAGGTGTTGCAACGAAATTCAGGGAGAAAGTACACGCAGCAAATGGAGGAGATCGTTTTTGGACATTCCACTGTATTTTGCACCAGGAGGCATTGTGTTGCAAGTCGTTAAAAATGGATCACGTCATGAAAGTGGTTGTTCAAACGGTTAATTTCATCCGAGCCAGAGGGCTGAATCACCGTCAGTTCGACAGCCTCCTCAGTGATAAAGACATCACCTGTAGCCTACCATATCACACTGAAGTAAGGTGGTTGAGCCGAGGTGCCGTGCTGAAGCGTTTTTCTGATCTACGCGAGGAAATTGGACAGTTCATGGAGAAAAAGGGTAAGCCAGTGCATGAATTAAAAAACCCAGAATGGCTGCAGGACCTTGCATTTATGGTGGATATTTCAGAGCACTTGAATAATCTGAACATAACGATGCAAGGTCGCAAAAAAGTTGTCACAGAATATTATGACAGCATAAGCGCATTTAAGTTGAAGCTGGCTTTGTGGGAGACACAGCTGTCAAGTGGTGACTCTGCTCATTTCCCTCATCTAAGAAATGTGCATACGACCGGAGTTACTTCTGACATGAGACGGTACAAAGACAAAATTACGGAATTGCTGCGGGAGTTTGAGCGGCGGTTTCAGGTCTTTGGTGAGCTTGAGACAGAGTTTGCAGTTTTTCGCTCGCCATTTGCAGTTAAGGCTGCTGATCTGCCCGTCGACATACAACTTGAGATAATCGACTTACAATGTGATCAGGATTTAAAGGACAAATTTGCCTCGTCGGACTTGTCCACATTTTATCGGTATCTTTTGCCAGGATACCCCAAATTGACAGCCCTGGCAGCAACGGTTTTGAGCATGTTTGGACCACCTACCTTTGTGAACAGGTTTTCTCTGTAATGAACATTACTAAAACAAAGCTGCGCTCAAGACTCACACACAAGTGCCTGAATGAAATAATTAAATTGGCTGCTAGTCAGGATTTTAAGCCTGATATTGATGCCCTTGTGAGGGCTAAAAGATGTCAAGTTTCAGGAGCAAATTAATCAGTTCTGTGACCTCAGTTCTGTGAAAATAAGAACCTACTGAAATATTTGAAAATGTTATATTATTCTGTCACTGAACATTGTGTATTATAATGTCAATCAGCAGCTTCAATAGGCAAAAAAAAGTTTGATTTGATGTGACACTGTGGCTGCACTGCCAATATAAAAATTCTATATTTTGCAAGGCAAGGGAGGTAACTCAAACTCCTCACTTAATAGCTCCCACGTTTTTATTTGCATTTTGTGGTGAGTCAGTTCAGGTGGAAACTGTGATCTGTTGTAAAGAACATGTGTGTAGCACTTGAAATTGCACTTGTTTGTCTTAATACAGTACATTTCAGTTTGTTCATAACGTTTGCGTCTCATTACATGTGGACATTTTCCGAATACTTGTAGCTACTTATTTGACTTAAACAGAAATATTGTCGTTATGTAGGGCCTGTGGGTTATTATGCTATGATGTTACTGGTCCGGCCCACTTTAGATCAAAGTGGGCAGTATGTGGCCCCTTAAC